>NC_064633.1:187468260-187771290 GCF_023864275.1 Schistocerca cancellata
TATATTCTTCCGCGTTTGCTGTTGCCTCACTCTAGTTTCGTAGTTTATTAGGCAGACAGGGTTTTAATGAGACAGCAGCAAACACGAAAGAATACATGGCAAAATGTTTATATTCATATTATTCTTATGGTGAAGAGAATACTGTATGTGATTCAAATTTCATGAGGTTCCTATTAGCAACAATCTCTTCTCACAGATAGGAAAAAATTCAGAACGTAGAGTTGGCCATATTGACAGACATCCCAAACAGTCTTGCCAGTCAGATTTTCGTAGTACACTGAAATTGTGCTACATTCGAAGATGAACAATACGGAATTTGTATTTACTTCGTTGGATAATGTATGAAAATGCAGTAGTCGAAACTCGCGGCGGAGAAAAAAAGCTCGTCTTCCACTTTTTTTTTAAATTTATTTACTGACGCAGAGGTTTTGGCGCCAGTATTTATCTTTGTGCCTACAAAGCATGCCTGCGTGGCGCTACATATATTCGACGGCAGAAGTTAGTTGTGGCGGCACGTACCAACATTTTTCAAAACTTCCGCTTGCTTTGCACTCGATTCTAAGCCGCAGGCGGTTTTTTGGATTACGAAAACCGGAAAAAAAGTGCGGCTTAGATTCGAGTAAATACGGTAATGATAGACGGAGCAAGGAGGACATCAAAAGCAGACTAGCACTGGCTGGCAAAATGGACATTCCTGGTCAAGAGAAGTCTGTTAGTATCAAACACAGGTTTTAACTTGAGGAGGAAATTTCTGAGAATGCACATTTGGAGCACAGTATTGCATGGTCATGCAACACAGACTGTGGGGAAACCAGAAAATAATTGAAGCATCTGAGATGTGGTGCTACATAAAAACATTGAAAATAAAATGGACTGATAAGGTAACAAATTAATAGGTTCTATCGAGAATCGGAAATGAAAACACAGACAAGAAGGGAAGGATGAATGGACATCTGTTAAGACACCTTGGAATAACTTTCCATAGGACTAGAGTGAGCTGTAGAGATTTAAAAAATGTAGAGGAAGACAGAGATTGGAATACATCCAGCAAATAACTGAGGACATAAGTTGCAAGTGGTGACTCTGAGATAAAGAGGTTGGCACAGGAGCGAAATTAGTGGCCCGGGTGGGGAGGGGGTCTGGAGATTTCAACCAAATATATTCAAAGTAAGCAAAAATAAGCATATTATGAGTCACCGGAATTGATTTGAGAGAACAAAAGCCTAGCTATTTATTATTGGCATGGGTAGGTGTGTCGGAAAATGTTCTTAAAACACCCTGACTAGAGAAACTTCCAGATTCCACAAGGAAGATTTAAAGGCCAGTGAAGAGGGGCTTGAAAAAAACTGCTAATAGCTGATAGAATAAGAGAAATGAATCCCCACAGGAAATTGTTTGTAATGAAAAGTGATTCTTATAACCAATAAGACTTTCTGGTAACAATGAATGACGTAATGACAAGAATTTTGGGGATAAAGCAACAAATAGCTGCATTGTCAAATGGTTGTCAAGGCAGGTCCTGCAATAGAAGCTTAGACTGGTGATATAATAATAGCCAATGTAAGTCTCAAAATAAATATAACCCTAAGACGAAGTACTGCTATTACCATTTTCGGTTTGGACAGGTACTGTAAACCTGAAAAAAAAAAAAAAGGACTTCAATTTAACTATAAAAAAATTAAAATTACTTGATAGACGCAATTCATAAGTTATTATCACCCCCGAGATGGCTTACATCAGGTAAGCTTCGCACAACACTGAGTGAAGCCAAATTTTTTAAGATTGTCAATTAGTTATCATGTCTGGGACAAAAGTCGCTTGTTCTCTAGCTGTTTGCAGTGTTATGGGAAACAGCATAGTGGTTAGTGCATAACGTGACTAGTATGAGGTCAAAGGTTTGAATCTCGTAAAATTCAGTGAATTTTGTGTTTTTCTAAATCTAATCAAAGGAGTTTGATTACATTTTTACTGAATTAAATGGTTTAATTTTTTTTATATCTAACACTTTGCTGTGTCATTTTCATCACTGCATTGAGTTTTTTTATTGACTTTTCCATTTGGTCTTATTTTTCCTTCCCTTTTTCTGCTTGTGTTGCCTATAATTTGCAACCAGGTGCTGACAGAACTGCTCATTGGCTGGTTAGGCAGCACCCTGTGTAGCCAGTGTGAGGACAGTTTCAGATAACCAATGACGATGAGAAATCACTACTAAAACTGAAATTCTGCTGCAGAAGATGGCTATGCAATACATACTATGAAAGTTTTCTGTCTTGAGCTTGCTCTTAGAGGTTAGCCTTAACTGCCATGAACAAACTGATCGTGATTTTAGTTCTGCTGCAGATTGCTGATTGCTATTCTCTTGGATAAGTTACAAATCACATGTATGTGGTTCAGTTAGGACACAAGTTTAAATTCAGGGCTACAAAACCTGTCGTCTACTGCACTTCACTCATAGGTCAGTTACAACCAGTTGTTGCCACAGCATCCCCCATTTCCATCATACCTTGTGGCAGCCACTTCCAACATTGCTCTTCATTATATATTAACAGCATTTGTGAAGTGACCTGTGTGTTTGTGGTCACCTATAACCAAGCAGGAGCCAGCAGCAGATGTGGCAACACTGTAGCAGCAAGCAACACACATCAACTACCAAGTAATTTTAATCAGACTACGGTCCGAACACAGAATGTGGACAAGCAATTGCATTAGTGGCAAGTTCTACTACCGAAGGCAACAGCCACAAAACCTGCGTATTTGTAACTGACAAAAAAACAGAATTGCAATTTTTAGCTGACAATGGGGCTGATGTTTTTTTTATTCCAGCTAACCAAAAGGTTAATGTTTAATCCTCATATACATTGTATACTGCTAATGGCAACAAAATTCCTAAATCTGGGATCGAAATCTGTAATATTGATTTGGGACCGCGGTGTCAATTTCAATAGCCATTTACTGTTGTGAAAATCAATGGATCTATATTTGAGGCCAATTTTTTTAATATAGCGTCAATTTCAATAGCTATTTATTGTTGCAAATACAACTAAAGCTATGTTGGGAACCAATTTTTTGAATAAATTCCAATAATTAGTAAATGTCCATACTTATATAACCAAGTTCAGTTCTGAGGGTGACATGTCAGTCTCAGAAGAAAATGTCACAATTAACAAGAGTCAAATTACAAAATTTACAGGCCAACTGTTGCCGTATTCAGATTACCATAACCTAATGTGGCACCCATCAAAATCACATATGATGTTGAATACTTGATACCACTGAAGGTCCACCCATGTTTCTTAGAGCAAGACAGTTATACTAAAGAATTTAAATCCACATTAGGCAGTGGCATCACTAGGCCATCTAAATCTGCCATCTCTTCCCATGGCACTCAAGAAGGATGGCTTGCTACGTCTCTGTGGAGATTACAGATGGTGAAATGAAAACAGTTCCTGACCTTTATCCTGTACCTGGAATAGGAAATTTTCACTGTATTCTGTAAGGCAAAAACAATTTCTAAAATTGACCTGTTTAAGGCTTATTATCAAATACCCATTGCTGAAGAAGGTAAGAACACAGCTATAATCTCATTATTTGGATTGTATGAATTTAATGTAATGAGTTTCAGTCTGCAGAATGCACTTTCAACATGTCAGTGATTCAATGATGAGCTTATGTTCGCAGTGGATTTTGTGATTCCTTACCTTGACAACATTTTAATTGTTTTATTCAATACTGAAGAACATTGAGCAGATCTCAAACTGGTTCTAGAGTGCTTGTCTAATTACGGACTTCAATTTAACGTCCAAAAATCAATCTTGGAAGTAAATGAAATAGAAAGTGCAAGCAATTATGGAGTACAAGTTAGCTGACTAACTCCATAAGCTCCGTATGTTTCTTGGTCTTGTCAATGTCAATTATGATCACCACTATCTTATAATTGTGGCACAATCTCAAACTGTTTTGCATGACTATATTAAGGGAGCAAAATAGAAGGATAACACAAATTTTGTGGACTGAGGAAGCAAACAAAAATGTTCAAGAAATTTAAACATTACATTGCAAATGTTGTGCTTGACTTTTCCTAACTATGCATCACTATGCATAGATGCATCATATGTTGCTGTTGGTTCTGTACTCCAACAACTGGAAAAAGGAAACAGGAAACCAGTTCCATTCTTTTCACAGAAATCATGTCTATCACAGGATTTTTACAGTACCTATGATCAAGAATTGGGAATTTGCCTTTCTGTAAAAAGCTTTAAGCATTTACTGGAAAGAAGAGACTTCATAATCTTCAATAATCATAAGCCACTTACATTTCCTTTTCAGCAAAGTGACGAAAGGCATCTCCTCAACAGATAAGACAACTGCAGTACATTTCACAATTTTCAACTGATATTTGTCATGTTAGTGACCACGACAATATTGCTGTGGATGTCCAATCCAGAAATGATGTAGTAATAATGATGGACTATGATGAAATTGGGAAGAGCCAGCTGAGCAACACCAGGAACTGCAGCAATTCCAAACAGGAATCGACTCCTTAAACTTAAAAGTCGTATCAATTTCTATCAGGAAAAAGACTGTGCTGTGACACTCCAAGTGTGAATATCAGACCCTACATCCCTCAAGCTTTTCGTTATCAAATGTTTCTCCATTTTCATGGTTTAGCTCATCCTGGCATAAGGAACACAGTAAACTGCTAACTAGTGGAATTATTTGATCAAGCATAAAAAGTGATGAGAGACAGTGGACTAAATCTTGTGTTAGCTGTTAGAGATCCAAGATCATTCGCCACAAAAATTGCAATTCAAAAAATTTTTAGAACCTGATGAACATTTCAGTGTTGTACACATTGACCTCATTGGATTTTTGCCTCCTCTAATGACATGACTTACTGCACAACTTTTACTGATCATTTTGCATCTTGGATGGAAGCCATACCACTCTAAGATATCATAGCCGAAAAAGTAGTGAAAGGCTTCTACCAGCACTTGATTGTAAGATTTGGCATTCAATCACAGGAAATCACCGGCCAAGAAACACAGTTTTAATAGCAATTGCTGAATAATTTGGGCATAGCTTGTGGAATGAAAATTCAACATACAATGCTGTATCATCTTCAACGCAATGGCACAGTTGAGTGACTACACAGAACTCTGAAGTCTGCAATCACAACCCATAACGTTTCTAACTGGGCAGAATCTCTATTAGCCTTGTATTGAGGTTGTGCACTGCAGTCAAGAGATATCAAACCATTCCACTGCACAGATGGTATATGGGAAGACTAGAAGACTTCACGGTGAATTATTTGAAGAGCCAATTATGAAGATTGATCCTGATTCATTTGCATCTGATCTGCAAAAGCAAACATTATGCCTGACACACAGTACGCTCACAATAGCACATCAGTATTTTTCCCGCGAGACCTGAAATATGAGACATGCAATGTGTTAGGGTTTAAAAAAGAAACATTAGAACCTACATACGATGGTCCTTTCCCCGTCACAGCAAGCCATGAAAAATATTTTGTTATCGAGAGGTAATTTAAACAAATGTATCAGTGGGCAGACATAAAACTAGCCTGTGTGTTGCAGGAAAAAAGGGTATCAGGAAAACATCTTCCAAACTTTTCCACGGATATCCAACCACAACATACCCCAGTGGGACCACTGCCAAATATCTGAGTATTGAAGTCAGGAAGGACTATAAGGTTTCCAAATTGATTCTTGGAGCAAGTTATCTCTGTGGAGAATTTATGAATGATCACATCAGACACTACAAAAAGTTTTTTGTAGTTCTGTTGTATCTTTATCACATTCATAATATTTGAACTCTATGTTTTCGTATCTCTCTCTTTTTTCCAATATGCTTTATAATTATTTTGTTTTAATGTCATATTGATGTTTTGTATGAAACTGTCTTCACCATGTGTATTAATTCGTAAATTTGTTACTGGTTGGGGAGTGGTGTGAGCACAGTGATAGAAATTTGAACTGAACAGTTAAGTTTTATGAATTTGGCAAGACCAACAAAAACAACAACGGATGTTTGGAGAAAAAGCAAATAACATTGTGGGATTATTTATGTATATTGGAAAAATGTTAATAAATATTGCTAAGAACCATTTTTGAGTTCCAGTAAATATACCGTGTTACGGCAGTTACGATGGCATGAGCAAGAAAAGCATTTCTGAAAAAGAGAGATTTACTGATTCAAATATCAGTTTAAGTGTTAGTAAGTTTTTCTGAAAGTATTTGTCTTGGATGCAGCAATATACACAAGTGACATAAAGACAATACACACAACAGATAAGAAGAGAACATAAGCTTATTAAACGTGAAGCTATAAAGATGAATGCTGAAGATTAGATAGGTAGATTCAGTAAGTACTTAAATCAAGTGAGTTGTGAAGAAAAAATATTCATGGAACAACTGACTGAAAGAAAAGACCAACTGATAACGACACATCCTGAGGCATCAAGTAATGTTCAGCTTGGTAATGGGGTTATGTGTGGATGTTAAAACAGTGGAGGGACTACAGTTTGACTACGATAAGCAAGTTCAAACTGGTGTTACTTGCAGTAGCTATAAAGAGATGAAGAGGATTGCAGACTATAGACTAGCACAAAGATCAGTGTGAAACCAGCCTTTGGGAGGAAGGAAACGACGACGACGACAAGCTAACTGAGGAACAATGGGAGAGAATTATTACTTTCTATGTGAAAGCAGCAAAAAGATTACTTTCACTACCGAACAAAAAACGCAAGTGTGACCACTATCCAGCCAAATAACTAGCAAGAGTATTGCCTTCAAAACTAATTTTGGAGGTAAGGCATTTTCAAATAGTACTTATTAAGTCATGTCATATATAGATTATCAGCATGCCTTCAATCCTCTGCCACTGTGGTACATATACAAAGTTTCAGTGTAGGTGCTAACATAACAATGTTGGAACACCTCATGCACCCACCACATCATTCACTCAAGTGCAACTGTGTAACAAGTGCTTTACAGTTAATGTCTGACATACATAACATCAAACTATGTGTGAAAAATGTGTTTATTTAACAGATGTTAGTTTGACAGTGTGTGCATATCAGACACAAGTAACAAAATAGTATTGCTCACCAATGTTAAGTCTGCATATTATGAAAATATACAAGGGGAAACACTGTATTTATAAGACAATGGCGTGAGACTGAAAGCAAGCCAATTATGCATATATGATATCTTCTTACTTTATCATGCATGGCTTGAAAATGGCTAATAGCTAATGGCTAAAACTAGCTGCAAAGTAAGTTTGATAAAAATAGAAAGAAATCTCTTTAGAAAAATATGTTAAACTTAGAAGCACACTAAGGAATGGAAATGAAGGAAACAGCATGGACAGGTAAAACAGAATGGTAGCATGCAGAAAAATGGTAAATGTTGAAAAACCAGAAATACTGAAGAAAGAAGATAGTCTCAAATCATAATGTGATCTTAGCTGGTCAAATATAAAGAAGGGAGTACTGATTTCAAGCCCAGGTGGAAGATCAGTTGTGTATGTCAACACATAGCTGTAGTCAAGGATTTGACATCCTTTGGCGCTATTTTGCTAGAACTGGGGTACAACATCGTGCTTCTTTCCCCCAAACCTTTAAGAAAAACCCCGACTGAAAAATGGGGGGGACAGAAGTATCTGGGTGAACAGACTGTACTCTTTGAAAGTTACAGAGCTCTATCATTTTCAGTTCACATTAGAAAATTGTTTGCAATATGAAAAAGTGCTCCTGTGTCCTCCTCTTACTGCACATATGTGCTATGGGCAGTAAAAGGAATATTTCAAGCAAACTGTCAATAACATTATTCAATACTATATTAACTGAAATGTCATCTACAGCTACAAAACTGAGTGAACTGACCGCAAAGTGCTGTTATTCAAAAGCAATAACTGCTTGGGTTTTAGCCAGGTCACGGGGAAACTTCTGCAAAGATGTAGGAAGTAGGGTATAACAAGTACAGGACTGAATGCTCCAAAATGAAGTAAGCAATGATATTGGTGGTGGTGGTGGTGGTGGTGGTGGTGGCGGCGGCGGCAGCAGCAGCAGCAGCAAACAAGCACATACTGCAAGTCAAATTACAATCTATGGAGATCTGCACTGCACTGCACAGCACTGAAGGATATGCACTAGAAGTACTTTGTCTCTCTCCAGTAACCGTTATGTCCAACAGGTAACTGTGTTGGCCTGTGTCACATATGAAGCACCACTAGGCCCTGCTTTACACAGATTCCAAATAGCCTTGTTGATCATGGATGATTTATCCCATAATACAGCAATCAATGGTTTGCTATGTTAATAAAATTGGAACAGCAAGGATCTCTTAAACCTGACACACTATGAGGACTTGCAGCCAGATGGTAAGTGGTGGCTCCCCAGTCACAGCATGACGACTAGGTATGGGGCTAGTCCTGTGAGCAGCTCTGGGTCAGAAAAAGAATATCCCTGACAACAGTTGCAGTGAACTTGGTATGGCCACTTTGCGCATACCGTATTTACTCGAATCTAAGCCGCACTTTTTTTCCGGTTTTTGTAATCCAAAAAACCGCCTGCGGCTTAGAATCGAGTGCAAAATAAGCGGAAGTTCTGAAAAATGTTGGTAGGTGCCGCCACAACTAACTTCTGCCATCGAACATATGTAGCGATTCACAGGCATGCTTTTCAGGCACATAGATAAGTACTGGCGCAAAAACCTCTGCGTCAGTAAAAAAAACCCGGTGGAAGACGAGATTTTTTTTTCTCCGCCCCGAGTTTCAACCACTGCATTTTCATACATTATCCAACGAAGTAAATACAAATTTCGTATTGTTCATCTTCAAATGTAGCAACATTTCAATGTACTGTACTACGAAAATCCGACTGGCAAGACAGTTTGGGATATTTGTCAATATGGCCAACTCTACGTTCTGAATTTTTTCTACCTATGAGAAGAGATGGTTGCTAATAGGAACTTTTATGAATTGTGAACCACATGCAGTATTCTCTTCACCATAAGAATAATACGTATATAAACATTTTGCCATGTACTGTTTCAGGTTTGCTGCTATCTCATTTAAATCCTGTCTGCTTAATAAACTACGAAACTAGAGTGAGACAACAGCAAATGCGGAAGGATATACATATCATTTCATGTTTATATATTTAAAAAGAAAGATGATGAGACTTACCCAACAAAAGCGCTGGCAGGTCGATAGACACACAAATAAACACAAACATACACACAAAAAGAGTTTTGTGTGTATGTTTGTGTTTATTTGTGTGTCTATCGACCTGCCAGCGCTTTTGTTGGGTAAGTCTCATCATCTTTCTTTTTAAATATATTTTTCCCACGTGGAATGTTTCCCTCTATTATATTCATTTCATGTTTATATTCGTATTATTCTTATGCCTAATAGTGATACAGTCAGAAATGAAGCACGTCAATTGACTAGATTTTTAAATCTAAGATGACTAATTTCTGTGCAGAATGTTATATTTATACTAAAGAGGCATCTGCAAAGATTTTCAAACAGAAAAATTTTCGCTAAACTCTCGTGCAGAACATCTTCTATCATACGCAGTCTATTATTTGGTTCTTGATGATCATCGTCAAAGAAAGCAGCAGTGTTAGTAACTAACAACAAATAGCAGTCTCTTGCCATTGTTTCGCTAATGAGACGATTCCTCTCTTTTTCTTTTTTTAATTGTAAGCGGCGGTAGCGTGCACAAAAGCAAGCCATGCCGCGAGCGGGACAGGTTGTAAACATTGATTATCAGAATGCAACAAACAGTGCATGACACAGTACAGTAATGCATTTTCAGCTTAGAATGACGTAAACACCTATAACAAAGAGAACGGCACTTATCAGATCAAAGAAAAATAAGCAATCAATCCAAACCAGACGAAGCACGTGAAAAAGGAAGGGTACCCGTATAAATATGGACGGAGCGCCTGACGCATAGCAATGGCTACCTGGCAAAGCTTAACTGCTAAGCTTACTACGCGAACCAAACTACTGTAGCTGTATCGTCATTCATTCGAGCTAAATTGTGTCTCATATTACAATGGGCCAACTTTGTTTCGATTTGGAGGTGCGGCCTAAAACTTTACTCTCCCCTTGAATTTCGAGTCTCAAATTTCAGGTGCGGCTTAGATTCGGGAAATTTTTTTTTTTTTTCCTTGATTTCCTGTCTCATTTTTCAGGTGCGGCTTAGATTCGAGTAGATACGGTATACCGGTATGGCCACTTTGCGCATACACCTATAACAGTCACATAACGTGATTTTGTATACGTCTCTATGACAACTCTTCACTGTTGTTGCAGCTCTATAGATGACTATTACTCATGCCTGCTACTGTTTGCCCCTCACAGCTGAAATCTGGCAACAGTGCTGTCACCTGTTGGGGTTCTTCTTCCACTGACTATTATAGTATGATCCCCTTACTACAGAGGGCATCAACAATCTTAATAAGTTGATTTAGCTGAACCAAACACAGTGCACCCATAACATAGATGAGGCCTCACATACAAGGTCCCTGAGGTAAACATATGATAGTTATGGATTAAATAATTAATAATTAAAATAATGATGTCCACAGAATCTCTCTCTCTCTCTCTCTCTCTCTCTCTCTCTCTCTCTCTCACACACACACACACACACACACACACACACACACACACACACCTTTGAAGCAGCTCTGCAGCACACTCTTCTAACACTTTATAACTGTGAATTACAAGAGATGTGTTCTGTTGAAGAGTCAGAGAAACAAAGAGACTGGAAACCCAAGAAAGAGCACTGCACTCCACTCCACTCCACTCCACTCCTTACTATGGACTGTGTACTAGTTATAGCTATTACAAGGAGGGTAACACTTAATACACTTCCTTGAAGGACACATTCAACTGCTCAAAACTTTGAGACATAACTTTACCAAGTTGGTACCTAAAATGTTTTGCGATAAGAATGATTGAATGAATACAGATGACCACAGAAGCCCCACTTCTGGAGCTATCATATCTATTCCTATACAGTTTTGTCTACATAGGTAAGTGTGTTGTATAGTCCCCTCTAGAAGGGTAAGAGAGTGTCATCAGTGAATCAGAACCTCCCGAACCCACACTGAGAGTAGCTGAAAGAGCTGCCTTGTCTCTAGTGTCCAGAGCACGCAATGATTAACAATTTGCTCCAGGATTTATCCGATTCAGCTTGTTCAAACAAAACTTGTGTAACTAATGGAGCACATTAGGTCCTTTCCTATGTTGATGAGAGATATCAAAATTGCCTACTGCCATGAGCTTGGAAATTGTCCACTTCGTCATACAGAACTAAAATATTCTAAGAGGATTTTCTTTCATTCTGTTTGAAAGTGCCATAGAATGCTATCTTGGATGTACTCTTGACCGAGTGCAGCATACAAGTCTTGGACAACCTCGGACAATGTCAATACCAGCTCTCATATGTAAAAGGGACAGCAATATGACTCAGAAGTGCTGTACCTGAAGTTCAACCCTCCTCGCATTGGACTGCTGGATTCTGACTGGCAAAGGTGGCAGCTATTGCAAAGCACTCTGCTATTGTTGGGGCTTAGTCCCCAGATCTTGACTGCAGGTTTCTTTGCCTTAGCATGGCTGCTACAGGTGACCAACCACTTCTGGGAATCACCTTGGTGGCTTCCCAGGCTTCTATGGAATAAGTGAAATGGTTGATAAAGACCAGAAACACTCAAAATGGCCACTTTTGGCTCTCCTTGACTGTATGTCAAGCTTGGGCTCTCATTACCTGAAAGGCTGCAAGGCTTTCTGTCATCGGTTGGTATTTAAACAGTCACACAGTTGCACAACTGACTCACACCCTTGCCTGTGCAGCAATCAGCTTGATCTCTTGGATCACTATCCTAATGGCCTGCTTTCCAAGACTAGGCTGGCAGATGGATGCACAGTGGGAAGATGTCATTTAAATAGAAGTTGTAAGTAACTTACCACCAAGCAGGATACTGCATGTTTAAGACAGAGGAATGGCACATTAGCAGTGCTATACTGTGCAATTGCCAGTGATGAGATACAAGCAGCAGTGGTATGTGTTATCTACAAAAATAGCCACCCCTCTTTTGCCTCTTTCCCAGTATCATCATTCTTACAGTGACGATATTACAATTTTCCTTGCCCTAGGAGCTTCCCTGAATCTGTTGATATTACAGTTGCAGTACGAGAGCCTTTTTATTGGTGAGGTTTGTCTGTCTTTCCATTTATCCTTCTGCCAAGTTTGGGAGCCTAAGTAGGATAGTGGATTGGGGGAGGGGCCCAGTGGTTCCACCCACCCACACACACACACACACACACACACACACACACACACACACACACACACTTACTTACTTCATAATGTAGAGTGTCTGTAAAGTATCACCAAACAAACTTAATTCAGTCTTTCATTTCACTAACTTTTATTTCCCCTGTTTATATTGTGGTGATGAAAATGGAAATTTACCTACTATGGAACACTAGTCGATCTCCAAAAGGAAATTCTCACTTTGCACAAGTGTGTGCACTGATATGAAATTCCTAGCTGATTAAAACTGCGAGTCATCTGAGACCTGAATTCGGGACCATTTCCTTTTGTGGGCAAGTGCTCTAACTACTGAACCACCTAAGCATGACTCATGGCCCATCCTCATAGCTTCACTTCCACCAGTACCTCATCTCCTACTTTCCAAACTTCACAGAAGTCCTCCTGTAAAACATATGGGACTAGCACTCCTGGAAGGAAGGATACTGCATCTCTGCATGGCTTAGAAATAGGAAGGACGACTGGGTTTAACGTCCCAGTCGAGATTAGTAGGAATTGGAGCACTAGCTCAGACTGTGTCAAAGATGGAGAAGGAAATTGGCAGTCCCCTTTCAAAGGAACCATCCTGGTATTTGCCTGGAGTGATTTAGCAAAATCATGGAAAACCTAAATTTGGATGGCCGGACCTGGGTTTGAACTGTC
Organism: Schistocerca cancellata; assembly: GCF_023864275.1. Classification (NCBI taxonomy): domain Eukaryota; kingdom Metazoa; phylum Arthropoda; class Insecta; order Orthoptera; family Acrididae; genus Schistocerca; species Schistocerca cancellata. The sequence continues at coordinate 187,481,273 of NC_064633.1, forward strand.
ATCCTTCCAAATTCGTGTCCAGTGGGCAAACCACTGCACCACCTCAGTTGGTGGCTTAGCCAAAGCCTGGGGGATGTTTCCAGAATGAAACTTTCACTCTGCAGTGGAGTGTACAGTGATACGAAATGTCTTGGCAGATTAAAACTGTGTGCTGGACCAAGACTTGAAGTCCAGACCTTTGCAAGATAGGAGATAAGGTACTGGCAGAAGTGAAGTTGTGAGGACAGGTCATGAATCATGATTTGACTGCTCAGATGGTACAGCACTTGCCCGCAGAAGGCAAAGGTTCTGAGTTTGAGCGTGTGTCCCACACAGTTTTAATTTGCCAGGAAGATTCAATAGTAGATCTGTCTTTGCCCAGGTGTGTTTTGTAACTACTGCACATCTAAAAGTGCATTTGTAATCACATAATTTTATTTTTCAATACTTTTCTCATTTCCTATGGGCATACTAACTCTTTGCACCTGATTTTTCTCTGTTGTTGCAAATGATGTTACGAAGGCAGTCATCTTTTTCGCTTCACTGTATGGTGTTTGCTTAACCACTTTAGCTTCCTGGGTAATTTTCTCCTTCTTGCACATTGAACAAAGTCAACTTCAGGCAGGCTGCTGTCACCACGTGTAATAAAAGAAGGCAGAGATGTAAATGCAGTACTACTTTCATGGACGTCTTTGCCAAAATTTCTGCTAGTTTCATTAGGCTTACATTTTATGTTGTGCTGGCCTTTTGAAGCAGATAAATCCTGTTTTGACATAGTCAGGAGAAACAGATGTATTAAAGCTCACAATTGTAGATATCTTTTGTGGATCACCACAAGACTTTCCATGACATTAGTATGCATCACCAGTCACTCCATTAGCCTTCAACGCTTACTGAATTTCACTTGTTAACTGCACAGGCACTACAGACCTAGATGAAAAATCTTTAGTGCAATTCTGTCACAATTGGGCAATCGACAGCAGTATTGTTTGACATGAAAGTAGCATTTTCCACTATCAGTGCCCACTACTGGAGGCATTTCATCAACACCAGCATTACTGTGTCATAAAAAGCTCTCTGAATATAGGAACGTGACTACTTTTCTAATTCATCTCTCTCGACAGTTCGAAACACATTCTAGCAGTATATGCACATTCAGTTACTATTACCTAGCAGCATCTTTTCTTGTGTGTCCCAGGAAGAATTCTCTCAGTAAGTTGGATGTTAGTACTGCCCTACAGCCCACCCAAACTGGTAGGAGTGTTTTTGTAGGTTTCATATGTGACTCGTGTGCAGCTAGAGTTATACGTGTTAACTTTGGACATAGCTCCGCTTACCTGGGCACGCCTCATTAAACTAGGCTGCACCATATGCTCGAGATATCGTCCAATAAAGACTGTTTTAGCAGTGTACATTACAGAAGCTTACAGTTATGAAGAACAATAACTAGCAGTGTCACCAGTCCACTGTTTGGGAAACCTAACTTCTCTATTTTATTTTCTCCCATCATCTCCTCTTTCTGCTGGATGATGAAACATCTAGATGCTTTTCTGTCATCCTTTATTTACACCCACACTTAAGTGTCGCTTGTCAAGTATTTGAGTCGACAAAGTTTGATATACGAAGTGTCACAGGGTTTTAATTGAATTTAAACTTTGTGTAGCTTGTTAATTTCAGGTAAAAGTTTATCACTAGCTTGTGTCACTTCACTTCACATCTGTGTGCAAATGACAAGTATCTTACAGATTTTGCTCAGATTGCTAGAAAGGTCTGAATTGCAACACACAGATTTAGCCTCTGTTTGCTAAATTTAAAATGCTCTCATTACACAAAGATAATTTTACATACTACCAATAAAAATTGGAACATAATTCTTTGTATGGTAATAAGCTGATGCTAATGTTAAATAAAAAATAAAAAGTTAAGTAAACAAGTTAATACTCCCAAAAGAAAAACAGATGCAACAGCAATGCATACTGACTGTATAAACGCAACATGCAAGGGGAAAAATTTAGATGGCACACCTTTGGAGGATTGATGAGCCTACGGAAGAAGTATATTTCATCTTCTATTACAGCATTACTATGAGCATATTTTTTAAGTCCTTCTCTAGGTAATTTTTTAATCTGGCGGCGAGATTCATCATATACAGATTCACAGACATATACATCTTGTTCTGGTATCTCTGTTGGGCGACCTGCAACAATTTGGTTATTATTCGCAAAAATACATATTATGAAGACAAAACTCATGGGAAAATTATCATGTTGCACAAATCAATTAAAATATAAAACTGATCACAAAATGTGACCTGTTGATCATTAATTACAGGACGGATCTGACTAAGAGAACTACACAATGCAATTTCCTATCCCACCACCACCACCAACCTTTTTTGATTATTATTATTATTATATAAAAAAAAAAAAAAAAAAAAGGAGGAGGAACTACAAACAACGAGATGACATTTTAAATTGGCATAACATAATGAAGAAACCAAGTGCAACATAATTTAACTAAACCCATAAATTTGAAGAATCATTAATCTGTAAATATTTGATTGTAGGTGGAAAAGTACAGCTTGGCCATCACAGTGTGTGACAGGGGCAGCACTGTGTCATATTATCTGCATGTTGTGATAGGGAGGGGAAAGCACAATTGATAATCTTGTCAATGGTCACCGAACCTCGAACTCAACCACAAAAGCTTTGTTCCACCTTTGCTAAAACCTTTCCCGCATTAATATGTCATTTTGTATGTGAATTTGTTCTCACAAAATAATGCACATCCAAATCAAAGATGGTGTTTATCAGCTTTACGTGACTGCTATTTTCAGAAACTACACTGTGTTCTAATTAAGTTGCTGTTCTGCTGTGAACTAATGATGGATGAAAAAAATTACAATAAATGTTGAAAAATTTACAATAAAGAACAGCAATTTATACCACAATATTTACACGGAGTAGGACATACTACATTAGGAGAACATAAATGACCATCTTGCAAATGTTTTTTCTTGTTTTTAAGTAATACACTTCAGCCTCAGGTCACACAAATGGGATCATTACTGGTTATGATTTCTCAGCAAATCATCATCCAATGACTACTTTATTTAAAAAAGGAAAAAACAGGGATAGTAAAACACAAGGAAACAAAATCACAAAATCAAATTTACTTCTATACAAAACAATTCACACTTTCATACATTACATATTTACTCATCAAAGTGCAACTCAGCATGTCAGGAAAAGTGCTCACAATCTAAACATAACTTCACTCTTGACTGTTGGAAAACTACATAAGTAGTCAGTTTGGTCTTGTCTAATAGCTGCTTGATTTGACAATTATTTCATACTGGCTGTTCAGTGTACACTTGTGGTAAGTGACCATTGGTAACCAATTAGTCAATTGCGAAACACATTTGTAGGCAGACATCTTTTAACCTGAAACTTCAAATGTTTCAAATTGCTCTGAGCACTACGAGACTTAACTACAGGGGTCATCAGTCCCCTAGAACTCAGAACTACTTAAACCCAACTAGGATTTGAACCCGCGACTGTAGCGGTCGTGCAGTTCCAGACTGTAGCGCCTAGAACCTGAAACTTCCTGGCAGATTAAAACTGAGAGCCAGCTCAACACTCGAACTCAGGACATTTGCCTTTCGTGGGCAAGGCAGGAGACGAGGTACTGGAGGAATTAAAGCTGTGAGGACGGGTTGTGAGTTGTGCTTGGGTAACTCAAGATGGTAAAGCACTTGCCCGCAAAAGGCAAAAGTCCCAAGTTTGAGTCTCGGTCCAGCACACAGTTTTAATCTGCTAGGAAGTTTCATATCAGCGCACACTCCGCTGCAGATTGAAAATTTCTGCTCTGGATCATTTAAACTGATCTAGTGTTTGGCTTGATTACCTGCATCAGTAGTTACGTAATTTTTTAATAGTTTTCACTTTGTGAAGAGTATATCTCACAACGAACTTTCATTGTAAATATTTTGATTTTATATTTATGATTTACAAATAACTAACTTCGCACTCTTACATAGTTGACTGTAGTCATAAGCTCCATCAATCAAAGTATAGAAATGTTAACGTGGTTTCCTCTTTTTACTATCTCTTTTTCAACAGAGCATCTGATGAAGACATGCTAAGAAGCCTAAACTGGTAATGATACCATACGTAAGAGATAAGGATGAAACGTATGTAACCAAACGAATCAGTATGCTTAACCTTACAGCAACACAGCGTCACACCGTAAGCCACCTTGAAAACTACCACCACCAACATTCTCTTTAATACACAGGAGATTACCTGTCATTTAAAAGATTAGTAAGAAACTACTAGTACAAAAAGAGCCTTGTTTTCACATGAATTACATTCCAAGTAATGACAAGAGAAAAATAAATATGCGCTGTCTTCCATAAAATACATTTGGAACACAGAATTCAGACTCTCCGTCTTTATTTCACCATCTTCAATTTTCATGTGTACATATTTAATGAACAACTGTGTACAAGGCATTTTTTTAACTTCCAAGTGTTTTTAAAAAAGCATTATTAAATATTTTTGTTTTCAGAATTGTGAAGGTTTTTCATACCATACCTTTACATTAATCTTGGTTTACCTTAATTTCATTTAAATATGATCAGTTTCTGCAGAATCTGTGATGCTGCACACACTGCCGCATTAGTAATTTGTATAATCCATTAGCAAACACCCCCCATGAACCATGGACCTTGCAGTTGGTGGGGACGCTTGCGTGCCTCAGAGACACAGATGGCCGTACCGTAGGTGCAACCGCAATGGAGGGTATCTGTTGTGAGGCCAGACAAACGTGGTTCCTGAAGAGGGGCAGCAGCATTTTCAGTAGTTGCAGGGGCAACAGTCTGGATGATTGACTGATATGGCCTAGTAACACTAACCAAAACGGCTGGTACTGTGAACGGCTGAAAGCAAGGGGGAAACTACAGCCGTAATTTTTCCAGAGGGCATGCAGCTTTATTGTATGGTTAAATGATGATGGCGTCCTCTTGGGTAAAATATTCCGGAGGTAAAATAGTCCCCTATTCAGATCTCCGGGCGGGAACTACTCAAGAGGATGTCGTTATCAGGAGAAAGAAAACTGTAGTTATACGGATCGGAGTGTGGAATGTCAGATCCCTTAATCGGGCAGGTTGGTTACAAAATTTAAAAAGGGAAATGGATGGGTTAAAGTTAGATACAGTGGGAATTAGTGAAGTTCGGTGGCAGGAGGAACAAGAATTTTGGTCAGGTGAATACAGGGTTATAAATACAAAATCAAATAGGGGTAATGCAGGAGTAGGTTTAATAATGAATAAAAACACGAAGCCCATGCCTACTACAGTAGTACAAGTTTATATGCCAACTAGCTCTGCAGATGACGAAGAAATTGAAATGTATGATGAGATAAAAGAAAATATTCAGGTAGTGAAGGGAGACGAAAATTTAATACTCATGGGTGACTTGAATTCGACAGTAGGAAAAGGGAGAGAAGGAAACATAGTAGGTGAATATGGATTGGGGCTAAGAAATGAAAGAGGAAGCCGTCTGGTAGACTTTTGCACAGAGCATAACTTAATCATAGCTAACACTTGGTTCAAGAATCATAAAAGAAGGTTGCGTACATGGAAGAGGCCCGGAGATACTAGAAGGTATCAGATAGATTATATAATGGTAAGAGAGAGATTTAGGAACCAGGTTTTAAATTGTAAGATAATTCCAGGGGCAGATGTGGACTCTGACCACAATTTATTGGTTATCAACTGTAGATTAAAACTGAAGAAACTGCAAAAAGGTAGGAATTTAAGGAGATGGGACCTGGATAAACTGACTAAACCAGAGGTTGTACAGAGTTTCAGGGAGAGCATAAGGGAACAATTGACAGGAATAGGGGAAAGAAATACAGTAGAGGAAGAATGGGTAGCTCTGAGGGATGAAGTAGTGAAGGCAGCAGAGGATCAGGTAGGTAAAAAGACAAGGGCTAGTAGAAATCTTTGGGTAACAGAAGAAATTTTGAATTTAATTGATGAAAGGAGAAAATATAAAAATGAAGTAAATGAAGCAGGCAAAAAGTAATACAAACTTCTCAAAAATGAAATCGACAGGAAGTGCAAAATGGCTAAGCAGGGATGGCTAGAGGACAAATGTAAGGATGTAGATGCGTATCGAACCAGGGGTAAGATAGATACTGCCTACAGGAAAATTAAAGAGACCTTTGGAGAGAAGAGAACCACTTGTATGAATATCAAGAGCTCAGATGGCAACCCAGTTCTAAGCAAAGAAGGGAAAGCAGAAAGGTGGAAGGAGTATATAGAGGGTCTATATAAGGGCAATGTACTTGAGGACAATATTATGGAAATGGAAGAGAATGTAGATGAAGATGAAATGGGAGATATGATACTGCGTGAAGAGTCTGACAGAGCACTGAAAGACCTGAGTTGAAACAAGGCCCCCGGAGTAGACAACATTCCATTAGAACTACTGACTGCCTTGGGAGAGTCAGTCCTGACAAAAATCTACCATCTGGTGAGCAAGGTGTATGAGACAGGCGAAATACCCTCAGACTTCAAGACGAATATAATAATTCCAATCCCAAAGAAAGCAGGTGTTGACAGATGTGAAAATTACTGAACTATCAGTTTAATAAGTCACAGCTGCAAAATACTAACGCGAATTCTTTACAGACGAATGGAAAAACTGGTAGAAGCCGACCTCAGGGAAGATCAGTTTGGATTCCATAGAAATATTGGAACATGTGAGGCAATACTGACCTTACGACTTATCTTAGAAGAAAGATTACGGAAAGGCAAACCTACGTTTCTAACATTTGTAGACTTAGAGAAAGCTTTTGACAATGCTGACTGGAATACCGTCTTTCAAATTCTAAAGGTGGCAGGGATAAAATAAAGGGAGTGAAAGGCTATTTACAATTTGTACAGAAACCAGATGGCAGTTATATGAGTCGAGGGGCATGAAAGGGAGCAGTGGTTAGGAAGGGAGCGAGACAGGGTTATAGCCTCTCCCCGATGTTATTCAATCTGTATATTGAGCAAGCAGTAAAGGAAACAAAAGAAAAATTCGGAGTAGGTATTAAAATCCATGGAGAAGTAATAAAAACTTTGAGGTTCGCCGATGACATTGTAATTCTGTCATAGACAGCAGAGGACTTGGAAGAGCAGTTGAACGGAATGGACAATGTCTTGAAAGGAGGATATAAGATGAACATCAACAAAAGCAAAGCGAGGATAATGGAATGTAGTCGAATTAAGTCGGGTGATGCTGAGGGAATTAGATTAGGAAATGAGACACTTAAAGTAGTAAAGGAATTTTGCTATTTGGGGAGCAAAATAACTGATGATGGTCGAATTAGGGAAGATATAAAATGTAGACTGGCAATGGCAAGGAAAGCGTTTCTGAAGAAGAGTAATTTGTTGACATCGAGTATAGATTTAAGTGTCAGGAAGTTGTTTCTGAAAGTATTTGTATGGAGTGTAGCCATGTATGGAAGTGAAACATGGACGATAAATAGTTTGGACAAGAAGAGAATAAAAGCTTTCGAAATGTGGTGCTACAGAAGAATGCTGAAGATAAGGTGGGTAGATCACGTAACTAATGAGGAGGTATTGAATAGGATTGGGGAGAAGAGAAGTTTGTGGCACAACTTGACTAGAAGAAGGGATCGGTTGGTAGGACATATTCTGAGGCATCAAGGGATCACCAATTTAGCATTGGAGGGCAGTGTGGAGGGTAAAAATCGTAGAGGGAGACCAAGAGATGAATACACTAAGCAGATTCAGAAGGATGTAGGTTGCAGTAAGTACTGAGAGATGAAGAAGCTTGCACAGGATAGGGTAGCATGGAGAGCTGCGTCAAACCAGTCTCAGGACTGAAGACCACAACAACAACATTGTTTGTTAATGTTTCCCCTCCATCTGTCATTATCTCCTGTGGCCTATACTTACCCAGTGTATGTCCTGCAGTAAGTTTTAATGCTGCAGTGATATAGGCTTCACATTTTGACTTGTACATGAAGTCTATCACATTGTACACAAACAGCTTTCAAAGAGTCTCTTGCTTTTTTCAGCAAGTAGATGTATTTTTCTACTTTTACTGCATGTTTCACTCATAGTGCAAATGTTAAACAACTAATGTATTGCCAGATTAAAGCATTTATTGCCAATAAGATACATGTCATTAACATATATAATCACTGAAAATTCATTATGAGCTAGAAGAAGCAACGACAAAAGAGGGAAAATTTGATGGGGGGGGGGGGGGGGGGGGATGGAAGGCCCAGCAAACTACAATGATTCTGGCTGTGACTGTTGGATAACATTACTATGCAGCGGCAGCACATTAACAGGAATGTTTCAGACAAGCAATGTGTTTTGATCAGAAACTGTATGGTGCCCATTAACTATAAAACTCTAAACCGATACAATTTTGAGCATGAAAAGTGTAACAACTTCTTTCAGCACTGGAAACTTTATCAAATAACTATACATTGGTATACGTTGGTATTTCACATTACAGACTATTGGTGGTACATTAATCACACACACACACACATTGTTTTGAATTGATATTCACGAAGCAGTACATTAATATTTTATAGCAGCATTATTTTTATTATAAATGTATCAATAAAATTAGAGAATCCAGCATAAAGTTCCCAAACCGTGTCCTGAGATTAATGCTGATGATGGTCTTGTAAGTGCCTCAAGAGGTCTTCCACTGTCAAAACAATCAAGGCATAAGATCGAATGACACACATTATATGAAGATAACCTTTTAATTTGCTGTGATAGAAGCACAACATTTGTTTAATCGACCAACCTAGTATTCAACAAAACTGATTTAGAATACCCACAGGAAACAAAAATGAGGGTGGCTACAATGGGAATTTAATCCCACCCATTCTGAAAGAAAAAAAGCTCAGCATTTTAACCACTACACCACTCCACTCAGAAGACACTGGTAATGAAAATGTATTCTACCACCACCACCACCACCACCACCACCACTGCAAAAAAGACTTCCAATAACATTTAACTGTTATTAAAAAAAAACTTTGTGTTCTGCCTTACAGCAGGTCTTGCCGCGGGGGAGGCATTGTCAGATAGGTCCGCCGCATGAGCATCTAAGGAAGTGATACCAGTGGTGGTTTCCCGTTGCCTTCCACTGATGATTAAATGATAATGAGGAAAACACAACACCCAGTACCTGAGCGGAGAAAATCTCCGACACAGCCAGGAATCGAATCTGGGCCCCTTGGCGTGACAGACTGCCTCACTGACCACTCAGCTATCGGGGCAGACTAACTGTTACTCAGAATGATCTTTAATAGAAGATGTCAATTATACAAAAATTAAAGATTAGAAGAAACACTAATGGCACCAGCGCACAGCCAAATAAATGGGCAGACATATTTTCCATTTGCTTCCTTCAAAGCTACCTTCTTTTCAAACCATCAGTTCACCACCAACACATTAGGGTCTTTTACATAAAGATGTGGAATTCACACATGTTCAAGCTTTCTACAGACATAAATGCATACCTGCCAACTTTCAAAAACAGAAATCCACAAGATGCCAAATTGCAAAAAATTAATGGGTGCATGCATGTGACTCAGGGACAAAGGTTAGCATCATTGTCATTGCTCTTATCTGTAGCCAAAGATAATAGTTCACGTTGCATGCAAGCAATGAGTTCATTTCTTTAACCTGTAGCCATTTCTTTCCAAAATATGTGAAGTCTTTGTACGACCACAATCTTATCTTTTTGCGATTTCCGAACCAGAGAACATCATCTTAAAAAGGGCACCTGCATGACCAGCAGCAGCAAATGGAATATTATATTCAATTAATAATGAAGTGAACGAACATTCTGCTCTTATTACACCAAGGTCAGCTCAAGGAGAGGTAAAAAAAATGAATCAATTTTCCTACTACTCTCCTTCATTTTCATATTGGAGATGTGTTTAATGGATTTAATACGATTTATTAATTCAGTTCTTCCCCCGTAAGCCATGTTTATATCACATGAGTACATGGAACAGAATGTGAATGTTTCACCTTTCCGCGAACGCATAATACACAGAATACAGCAGAATATGCCTTCCTGAAAGACATGATATCGTTTCTTAGATGAACTCATCACAGAAACACTAAATCTCACAAAAATTCGTCACACAATTTCACGAATACCAGAACATACAGCAAACACCGCATAAAAGCAAGCATACATAAAGCTTTCTGGATCAATTCTAGTGTGCGATTCCATTTGACGGCTTTGAGCAATGATGTCACACTAAGGCAGAGACACTACATACAGGCAATCTTTGAAAGCAGTTGATCATATTCATAAACAAATGAATTTAGCATGCGATAAAATTACAACCACAGTTCATGTGGTTAATTACTTAGCCACAAATTATTTTGAAAAGAACTGAAGGTAACGAAAATAAGTAAGAACAGAAGAAGAGAAGTATATATGTTTGAAATAAATTATTATTGTGATTTATATGAGTAAAAGAAGCACAGAGAACGTGTAAATCCATTACAGCATAGCGCATGATGAAGTCACAATATTGCGAAATAAAGTTAATTTTTAATAATAATTATTAAATCTAACAGGACTAGCACACAAGTAATGAAAATTCACAAAAAGTAGGGTCTAACAAATATTGGAATCAGTAACTGGAATTACGCTAAGGCCAACTCTACTTACCGATTCCAACCACTCCACGATACATAATTTAACTCGTTTTTCCAGCAGGTGTGTCCACTGGAATTTAATATGATTTCTGGATTTGTAATTGCTCTCTAAACTTTTGTGAGAAAATGACTAATATTGGAACCTATATAGGTTAATCCTGTTTGTTGTTGTCTTCAGTCCTGAGACTGGTTTGATGCAGCTCTCCACGCTACTCTATCCTGTACAAGCTTTTTCATCTCCCAGTACTTACTGCAACCTACATCCTTCTGAATCTGCTTAGTGTATTCATCTCTTGGTCTCCCTCTACGATTTTTACCCTCCACGCTGCCCTCCAATGGTAAATTTGTGATCCCTTGATGCCTCAGAACATGTCCTACCAATCGGTCCCTTTTTCTTGTCAAGTTGTGCCACAAACTCCTCTTCTCCCCAATTCTATTCAATACCTCCTCATTAGTTATGTGATCTACCCATCTAATCTTCAGCATTCTTCTGGAAATCCTGTTACCGATTCAAATAATTACACTGTTCGTTATCTAGACTGTTTTAACAAGTGTGTGCACCAAAGGGTTACATGATCTCTACATTTGGTTTTACTCTCTTCACTACTACGAAAAAGAGAAAAATTTGGAAGCTGTACCTACAATATTTGTTATTTTTCTGTGGTAGTTCTGAGATCAATAAGAAATCTAGAAATCCTACAAAAACATACTCCACAGATTTACTGCAAAAACGTCCAACATTATGATGTGTCAGCTTTAGAGGCTTAAGTGTGGTATGGTACCCACCCCTGGAATCTTGGCTGTGGAGATAGGCCAATCAGTATTGTAGCCTGAGGTCTAGGCCAATTTGAAAGTGACCATTTGGATGCGAGTTGGCGAACCCAGTTAATGTGAAATCAAGACTGTGGTGACCAGACTGATCTGTAGCACAGGTTTATACTTAATCCACTTTATAATATTTCACACACATCCCGTTACAAAATTTAAAACAGCCATGTAAGTTCCGAGCACTGTGTACATCTGCTGACGGCACTTTTCCGGACAAGTTACACTAAACATGATCAGGTTTGGGGAGCTTTGTAATAGGAAACACTTGTACTTCGTTTTTCACAGGCTGCAGTATAAATAATAAAACTGCCTAGCATGGTACCTTAGCTTCACAAAAACGTGAATCAACAGGGTGACTGCAAGGTTTGCATAATTTTTAGTGTAGTTTGTTGTCCTAAAGTGTCGGTAAATGTCACATCAATTGCTACACATCGTACAAAATTCAGATAGTCTTTATTAGATAATAAACAAGTCCCTGGTGAATATTTTGATGCCTATTATGTACATGTATCATACATTAATTAAGGAAAGGCAAGGGGAAGATCCTATAAATAACTTTTATCACTTGAAAGGTTATTTCCCATATTTGACACCATTTTTTAAAAGTTTCTTGTAAAATGTAAAAGCATGTTTTTACTGAACAAAAAATAATTCCCACAAAGGTTTATCATCTTGCATCATAAGTGAATATGGAAATATCAATTTCTAAATGTGGATGGCTTAAAATCCAAGACTGATTCAGATTCTCCATCCAGCCCAAGTATCGAGATCAAAAAAAAGATCGTGGATAATTGGGCTTCATTCCATGGCTGCAGCATTTTCTCATAGAGGCACTGTTACGGGCATGTCTCATGGGCCATGGCAGTGTCTGTAAATACCACAGCTCCAGCTATTCCAACCGCTCTTACCATTCTCTGAAGCCTTCAATATGTGTTACAGATAGTAGAGTGATTGACATTTTTTGATTCGAATCACTTATTGGACTGTTTGCGAATGCTTACAATGACATTTGTTATGTTTTGGACTTTGTTCTTTGGCTGATCATTCATTTTGTTAACTCTGTTGTCATCGACCACAGGAACAACTTGTTTGTTGCATCAACCAAACTGAACAGATAGTTGCAGCAAAAATCAAGCAATCTGAAATACAACAAAACCAGCAAGTTCATCCACAAAATATGTATATTTCAACTAAAATACTTACACGATATATATTCTGCATGTTCTAAAACAGCACACCTGCCAACAACAAATTCAACAGGATTTGTTTCTTCTACATTGCTCAGAAACACTTCTTGTTTATAAAAAAGTTTCTGTGGAGTCTGTGGAATATCAACAGGTGCAACCATGAACGGACCACGAAAAAAACAAGCACCTCTGAAAGAGATACAATTACATCAATAACATTTATCCGAAAGTTTCTAAGAAAGCATGCTGGAAGAAATGATAATATACTGAACTTACTGTTTGTTCATCCACATTGAATCGATCTGTTGTATTAACTGTTTCCCATTGTCCGAGCGCACATACACACAATCACCAGTCCTTAGCAAAGCTGCTGGTGTGTTAAACTGTTCATAATATGTATGGCCTTCATGCCCCTGGGGGTTGAATACTTCTATATTCTAAAACAGGAGAACATAAATCTATTCTAGTAGGGAATGTACAGTTGTAATGAAGCTGCAAACATAATTCTGGAGCTAATTCATAACCACACAGCTGTAAAATACAGTTTAAAGGCTGCTCTTAAATTGTAGGTTATATTTCACTCCACAATGAATATGCAAAAAGAGAGACTATGGTGATTAATCTGTAACTTAAGTAGCAGACTACAATGTGCCACAATATTTTCACTGACATAGCATCATGCCCAAGAACTGAAAGGTCTGTGTCTTTCATAGCTAGAGTAGAAACTAAATTTCTGTTGTTTTCAGTTTGTATCAATCCAAGAACTTGCTTTTATACCTGGACTATGAAAATAACTTATTTCGACTGACTTCTATTCAATAATAAATAACGTAATAATTGACTATGGCCTCCCATTTCTGAGAAGCCTTTTAATTACACCACAGTCAGCCCATTATTCTTACGACTGATGCCAAGTCCTATTTCGGCAATACTTAAGAAGATAAAGACACTGACACCCAACATTATCCAAATCCTATGAGCACAGCAGTTCTTGGTACTTCTCTCTCACACAATAATAATGAGATTTTATGATTTTCTCTGTGTTTATCGCATGCCATTGGACTTCTGCATTTAAATATACTGTGAAATCTGCTGTTTAGAAAGAAACTTCTACTGTTCATGGAATAAAATAAAATGGCATGTGAAGTTGAAACAGAGCGAAAACTTCCAAAATTATTCTTTTTGACAAGATAAGAGGGGTATAAAAAGGAGTAAGAGTAAGAAACATTTATACCATCAATGAAAAAAATTCATCTGCAGAAAGCATTGCAACAAAACTGTTCAACTGTTTCAAAGAAGACCACCGACCTCAAATTATTTTGCTATGGTCACAAAGATCACTGTTCTCAACACTGATAATCTACGTCAGACAGCGTAACAATTAGAAGATGACCAGACACCCATCATGGAACATGCACTTTCATAAGCAACATTAAAAATCCAGTGTGTGGACACCACAAGTGAAAACCACCACAATCAATGGGGTTAATACTTGTGCATTTCCTTTTTGTTTGGCCCATTATCAGTCTACTCACAACACCACAGATTCCAAGATAATTTTGTTACAGATTATAAAATAAGCAGCCCTTACCGTCAGCGTGGCTTAACAATATTCTTTTCAAGCTGAACGAACATTTCATATGGAGTACATAAGGGTAAATATGCTGTTGCCTAGAGTGGCAACAAATGAGGTTTTAGGGTGAGCATTGGAGAGATAGTGTTTTAAGGCGGTGTGTCTATGTCTGTGTAGAAGAGAGGCATATCAATAGTGATAAGGAGCACTCAAGGATGGACGTGGATTAGAGACATTCCAGAAAATGGTAGGTGTCTTATGTAGAATGGAAGGCTCCAAATGTGTTGAAGGTGCTGGTTTATCAGGAGTGAGATGCTTTCAGTCAGGATGGTGGTTTTTGTGTTCTGGGAAATATGCAGCAGGAGGGTTATGGAGTTCTATGGAGGTAGCTGTGAGAGCCTGTGAGGGGCTTAGGATTTTCAGAACTTTGTGCAGCTTGGTCTGAATAGAACAAACAGCATAATTAAGAACAGTTCTATACATTAAGGTGTCCAAGAGCTGATGGAAACTGTCAACCATATACTTCTCGAGGTCAAGCAGAGAATCATTTGTCCACAGGGGGGATTATGACAGTGTGGTATGCTTTCAGATCATAGCTAGCTCAGGCCTCAGCTTGAATAAGGTTCAAGTTGTCAGTAGTATTCTTCAAGGAGGGCGTTGGGAGCCCATCAGCATTGAAATTTTTATAGAGATCAAGCACAAATTCAGAATGCATCAAGGGTAGGGAAGGAAACAAGCAGGGTCGTTTCAAAGGAACATCACTGTAACATTCAATATATAGGTAACTAGTTTTATGTTTTTATAGCCACGCAGTCTGATACAGATCAATACTTAAGGGACGTGACCATTCTACCACTACACATATATTTACTGAAACCTATCATGAGCCATGAAACAAAACTGAAAGAGCAGAACTAAAAAATGAATGAGTAAATAGAAGAAAATACTTACAGGCTTTTCTTTCTCAACGAGCTTCTCTCTCTCCTCTAACTCAGCTATTTCTTCTTTATGTTTCTCTACTCGTTCACGGAAAACTGACATGCTCCTCTTTGCCTCCAGAACTTCATCTCTTTGCACTAATGTTACATGAGGCGGTACTGTAAAAGGCCACACCTACAAACAAACATCAATATAAAATTTTAATATATGACTCAAGTGCTAAAACGTCCTGCTCTAACAAGACAAATCTCAGGTGGCAACATGAAAATCGAATACTACAAAAACCTGAAATATAAAAGTCATTTTTAGACTATTTTCAGACCCCAAGACTTCTTGGGGGCGGATATTACTCTTTCTGGAAGAATAAAGCTTTCATAAGCAAAGTAAATGATTTTTGCTTGGTAATAAATCCTGAATGGAAAATATAAACCAGCAAAACACAGAGCTCTAATAGTCCTAAGAAAACAATAAGTAACTAATTCAAAAGAAGATTGAAAATAAGTAATAAAAGCACAGTAAAGACTGCTTTAAAAGGAGTAGGTAAGACAAAGTTGTTATTAACTCTAAAGCTGGTTGAACAATGCAGTGCTTTACTAGGCACAGTCCTCTTGGAATTGAGTCCACCTTACTTTCCTCTGACCTTTAAACTGACTTAACCAGCCAAGGGAACACACAGGTTAACAGCCACGGGAATGCACAGTTTAACATAAACTTTGAACTACTGTAAAACTTGGTCAAATGTTTTACTGATGCTCTAACAAGCATTCAACACACACACACACACACACACACACACACACACACACACACACCTCAATCTTACAGGAAAACATCAAATTCTTGAGCAATTTTCTTCAAAGTTTTGCACAACACTCTCTGATAAACATTCGAACAGAAATAGGCTACATAATTTTAATACACAAGGTATATAAATATATAAACAGAAATGTTGTTAGCAAAAATAACACAACGTTCTTTACTGATTTTCTTCAAATTTTTTATGCGATACATAAATGTTTAATTGGGCATAGGCTAATTTTTTTTAAACAAAATGAACAAGGTTTCTGGTAACCCGAGGAAAGACATGCTGGGTCTCTCAAGCAGAGGTGAATTTTGTTTTAAAAATATCCACAAGAGTACATTATTTTGAGTAAGTCATTCATTGTACCTTTCAGTTAACATTCCTAGAGGCCACTACTTGTTTCATCACTCCTTTGTTCACCAGTTGATTGTTAGCATGCGAAGAAATGTGTTCTGGGTCTGAGATACCCAGCTTGTCCGTTTACATTAGCTTTTTCTGATTATGTATTTTTCTTGTTACACTGACTGTGAGCCATGAGTCATAGGGCTGTGTCCCATGTGATGGTGAGTGACAAGGGCTTCATCCCACTCTGTACCTAAACATTGAGGGGATAGCATTTAGGGGACTGCCACACTGAACTACCTGACTGTTGTGACATCCCTCCTTGGCTGCTACAATTGCCATTTTGTTTCCCATAATACCCGTGTACCATGGAATCCAGCAAAAAAGACACCTCCTTCCTTAGCTTTTCTTTGGTGGAGCCTGGATATTCTGGACTACTTTATCTGCTGGATACATTGTTGTAGAGAGCTGAGGCTATGCAGGGAGTCAGAACCGACAAGGAATTTAGCGGTCACAATGCATCTCATATGCTCCAGTGCTGTAAAGATCAAGTATGACTCCGCATCGAACACAGTAATCCTAGAGGTAGTCATCTTGTGGACATGATCAAGTGACAATAATAGAGGAAACAAAGGAGTCATAATGTTTAGACTCATAGGTGAATACAGCTGGATAGTTGTGGTGCTCATTTAGAATCTCATAAAATATTGTATTACAAAAAGAAGCAGGAGTGCAAGTTCTCCTATACCGCACTAAATCTAAAATTACTCTGGGCCTCTGCAGTAACTGGGTGGCAGTCGATTGGAACCCTGGACTGTGGGTTTATACTTGCCCCCACACCCTCCAAACACATTTTTCATGTGGATCCCGAATGGCGCTGTTGCTCATGGACAATTTCAGGAAACGCATTCCATAACTGAATGAGCAACAGCATGGTGTGATAGGGAATTGGGAAAAGTGGGGTACTTATATGCTTGATATGTCAAGAAGATTTCCCCGATCTCAACAGAGAGACTGGGTGTGGGCTGGTCCTGCAAGCACCCATGGTCAGCCTGAGACCCTCGTGGTGGATAGCATCAATGATCTGTACACTGTGCACCCAGTCTAGCAGTGATGTTACAGAAGCCCTACAAAACTGGAGCAGACAGCCCCGTCCACTCTGCAAGACTGATGGTTAAGGGGCTTCACTATGTTCAGCACTTTCTGGGCCAGTGTCTTTAGGTCCCCTAGATGTAGTAACAATGACAATTTTCAATCAAAGATAAGACCTGAAAGCTCATTTAGTCTTGAAGGTGTAGAATGGTGGCCCTTGTATGTAGATAAGGTAAATCCCTTTACACTCCATAATTGCTGGTGCCCAGGTGCCAAGCACACCACAGATAATTGTGAGAGTGTCTTCGTAGAAACAATCAGGTCACTGACCAACAATTAGCCCATACATTAAAACAAAAAGTACACTTTCATTCAAATACACTCCTGGAAATGGAAAAAAGAACACAATGACACCGGTGTGTCAGACCCACCATACTTGCTCCGGACACTGCGAGAGGGCTGTGCAAGCAATGATCACACGCACGGCACAGCGGACACACCAGGAACCGCGGTGTTGGCCGTCGAATGGCGCTAGCTGCGCAGCATTTGTGCACCGCCGCCGTCAGTGTCAGCCAGTTTGCCGTGGCATACGTAGCTCCATCACAGTCTTTAACACTGGTAACATGCCTCGACAGCGTGGACGTGAACCGTATGTGCAGTTGACGGACTTTGAGCGAGGGCGTATAGTGGGCATGCGGGAGGCCGGGTGGACGTACCGCCGAATTGCTCAACACGTGGGGCGTGAGGTCTCCACAGTATATCGATGTTGTCGCCAGTGGTCGGCGGAAGGTGCACGTGCCCGTCGACCTGGGACCGGACCGCAGCGACGCACGGATGCACGCCAAGACCATAGGATCCTACGTAGTGCCGTAGGAGACCGCACCGCCACTTCCCAGCAAATTAGGGACACTGTTGCTCCTGGGGTATCGGCGAGGACCATTCACAACCGTCTCCATGAAGCTGGGCTACGGTCCCGCACACCGTTAGGCCGTCTTCCGCTCACACCCCAACATCGTGCAGCCCGCCTCCAGTGGTGTCGCGACAGGCGTGAATGGAGGGACGAATGGAGACGTGTTGTCTTCAGCGATGAGAGTCGCTTCTGCCTTGGTGCCAATGATGGTCGTATGCGTGTTTGGCGCCGTGCAGGTGAGCGCCACAATCAGGACTGCATACGACCGAGGCACACAGGGCCAACACCCGGCATCATGGTGTGGGGAGCGATCTCCTACACTGGCCGTACACCACTGGTGATCGTCGAGGGGACACTGAATAGTGCACGGTACATCCAAACCGTCATCGAACCCATCGTTCTACCATTCCTAGACCGGCAAGGGAACTTGCTGTTCCAATAGGACAATGCACGTCCGCATGTATCCCGTGCCACCCAACGTGCTCTAGAAGGTGTAAGTCAACTACCCTGGCCAGCAAGATCTCCGGATCTGTCCCCCATTGAGCATGTTTGGGACTGGATGAAGCGTCGTCTCACGCGGTCTGCACATCCAGCATGAACGCTGGTCCAACTGAGGCACCAGGTGGAAATGGCATGGCAAGCCGTTCCACAGGACTACATCCAGCATCTCTACGATCGTCTCCATGGGAGAATAGCAGCCTGCATTGCTGCGAAAGGTGGATATACACTGTACTAGTGCCGACATTGTGCATGCTCTGTTGCCTGTGTCTATGTGCCTGTG
This sequence comes from Schistocerca cancellata, assembly GCF_023864275.1. Lineage (NCBI taxonomy): Eukaryota > Metazoa > Arthropoda > Insecta > Orthoptera > Acrididae > Schistocerca > Schistocerca cancellata. The sequence continues at coordinate 187,500,435 of NC_064633.1, forward strand.
GTTCTGTCAGTGTGATCATGTGATGTATCTGACCCCAGGAATGTGTCAATAAAGTTTCCCCTTCCTGGGACAATGAATTCATGGTGTTCTTATTTCAATTTCCAGGAGTGTATATTTACATCAGCATTACGGTACAAAACTTTTCATTTTGTGATTTTTCTGAAACTTTTCAGAGTGGACTGTGTCCATCATCATTTCACTCAAGTTGTTTACAAATTAATCACTGTCAGCACCAAAATCATTGTCACTCATCCCTCTAAAAGCACTACAACCTCATCCTCAGAGAGGATTGCATGTGAAGACCTAGCCATTTCATATCAACTAACATAACATAATAATCACAACTTTGCTCTTCTACTGATCAATACCAAAGTAATACAGGCTTCTCTAGATGACAGTACTATGTAGCACTGATGCCTAGTACAATCAGATTCGGGAGTGGAGCATGCAAGAGCTACGAAAAATTGTGCCTAATGAGACTCAACATTGGAGTGGAAAACAAAATTTGCAAAAATCCCCAGCCAAAATATAAAACCTATCTTTGCACCCTCTTCTCCAACCTCTTCACTGAAGCTGTATTTGTCAAGTTGCTGTTGCAGTGTCAAAGGAGGAACAAGTAACTGCAGAATCATCCACAAATAAGGAGTATTCCACAGGACTCTTTGCCATGGATGTGTCACTTCTCAGAGGAATGCAATTCTCCTGCTCAAAACTATCTTACATACAGCTTGTCACCAATTCAGTACCTAAACAGGGTTTTGGTTGGAAGCACCGTATCAATATGTGTGTTAGTGGCCACAAAAGCCCTATTGGTGGAGTTGTAACAGTATATTAAAAATATTCCAATCCAATGCTGTCTATATAGAAAAGCCTGGTGGAAAGCCTGCTCTACCGTGGTCGAGCTGTCAGTGTCTCCTGAATCCACACAGAGAGCAGCTAAGGAGTGGCCTTGTCTCCAATTGTACACATGTAGTTTGGCCTTTTGTTCCAAAGTCTTTTCTACACAGCTCATTAAGATGACTTCTGTTACTACTGGAACATTTTCAGCCATTTTCTGGTCTGAGGAGAGGTTGCCTCCCTCTAGCAGTTGGGAAACTGTCCCGCCTTCCATAAATAATTAAAAGCATCATGCTGCAATACATTTGGTTGCAGCTGGGCACAATATTGTGAGTGTCCGACACTGCTGAATCCAGCTCCAACATAAAGAGACAGCAGTTTTATGAGTCAGAATTGTTGAATCTAAAGTCCAACTCACCACTCTCCATCATCACATGATAGCAATGGAATGCCAGAGCCTAGTTGGCAGTGGCAGTAGTCATCACAAAATGCTCTGCCATAATGTGGGCAATTTCTCTGGACATTATTCAGAGACACTCCTGCCCTGCTTCAGCACCACTGCTATGACTGGATTTGCCAGAAATCCCCCTGATGGCTTCCTACACTTTCGTAGAACAAGTGGAACAGTTGATAGAGTCCAGACACCCTTTACTCTCCTTGATTATGCACTGAGCTTTGGCTTTCAATACTTTAAAGTCTGTAAGGTTTGCTACTGTTGGCCGGCACTTAAACCACGTATGAGCCATATTGCTGAGTGGCTCCCATCAGTCCACTAAGATACAGGCCGCATTTTAACACTCAGTGGCATGTTGGATCACACATGTGATACAGTCAACCAGTTCCTCGATGCTGCTTCAGTTTTCAAACGAAGCCAGTTGGCTAAACAACTCCAGTTCACTCTGCTGATTATCCATCTTGCAGGCTTCCTGTCAAGTATTGTCCCATATGCTACCTGAAGTTGGACTGAAGATCATCAGTAAGTTCCCAGTGAGTAGGATCTGTGATGGCTAGAGAGCAGAAAGACATCTATGACTGAGGATGCCTCAGCAGCAGTGTTGAAAGGAGTGGGAGGGTTCATGTTGAGGGTACACGGCTCATCACATGATGGATGGTTCTCTAAAGCTCAACACTTGGGCCAAAATCCTAAAACACATTAAGGGCATTCAAGTCTCTCAGTAGGAGATATGGTCAGGGAAGTTGTTCTATAAAATCTGAGAGAGCCTCAGAATATATTGCATCTTGTGTGGGTAAGTACAGAGAGCATATAGTGATCCTTCAACCCACATGAATTTCAACAGCAACTGCTTGCAGATCAGTAAGCAATCACTGAGCAGATGAGTGATATGTCCTGTTTACAAACACAGCTCCGCTCCTCTTGGTCTTTTCTCCAGTAATGTCATCCTTCCACAGGGAACATTCTTGTACTAGCAGTTCCAGTTCCTCGCATGTATCTGGAACCCACCCATGTTCCACAGTAGAATGGAAACCATTTTGTCACTGACGGTTTGCTTTCATCCTGTCTCTCCACCAGGAAGAAGAGCCAGCAACAGTTGGAAGCTCAGTCATGGAGCTATCGAGATTGCATGTTACATTAAAGATGTCCCAATACCAGAGAATGGGGTGTTTGTGTCTTCTGACCTCACAAATATGTATACAAGTGTCCCAGTCAAGGATAGAACAGAAGTAATAAAGAAGCACAAATAATTCACAATGGCTGGGATTTGGGAATTCGTTGACTTATTAGATTTAGTAACCTCTCAGAATTACTTCACATTCCAGAGCACATTTCTATACAATAAGAACGTTCTGCAAAGGGCAATTGTTTCGCACCAACTCCAGCTGACAGTTTCATAAACACATGAGAAACACATTTTTTTTTGCCAATTTAGAATGCACAACAAAGACAATTCATTGCTATAAATGATGTGAGCATGACTCTATAGTACATTTTGAGGAATCTTTTACCGATACAGATATAACGCATGACCAACTTAACACATTGCTTTCTCAGTATAAAATTTACAAAAGAAATAAAAATTATTAAAAGTGTAACTTTCCTACACCTCCAAATTTCAATATCAATAGCCAATGCAAATTTAGAATTTTTCATAAGCCAACCATTACGGATCGCACCATAAGTAATGATTCCTGCTATCCAGTGTGCTTAAGTGAGCCTATTTTAACTCTAACAACAATATTATGAAAAGGACTGATTGCTACTCATCATACAGAGTAGATGTTGAGTTGCTATTTTAAGTCTACAATACATAGACTAAGGAATCTACCGCTTGACAGTGGGGAAAAAAATCCTAGCTATCTTGTAACAAGTAACTATTAACAATGATTTCAGAGTGGAAATGATCACCGAGCTATACAAGCACAAAGTTGAAACAGACAGTGCAAACATAACTGATGAAATTACACTAGAAACAGGAAGCACTAAGCACAAAAAGACTAAGTTTGCCAAATCAACATATTTAGTATCATTCTCAGATAAAATGTAGGGATCAGTGTTTGTCCCAACAATGCATTACGTAAGACAATCAGAAAGAGTATCAGTAGAACTAACCAGTCTGCAAGATGTGAGGTCTACAGAATAGAATGTCGCTCACGCACAAAATGTTACATTGGATGATGATGATATTAGTTTGTGAGGCGCTCAACATCGTGGTCATCAGCACCCATAAACCTTCTGAATCTTTCCATTCGAGTCTCGCCACATCTCAAATGATGATGAGGACAACACATACACCCAGTCCCCGGCAGCAGAAAAAGCCCCACCCGGCAGGGAATCGAACCTGGGACCCCGTGATCCAGAGGCAGGAATATATTAAAGGAGCACAATAAATATTAATACAGTTTTATCTCCACTGTAGCATTTACTGATACCATAAAATGAATTGGTAATGACTGCTATTTCTGGATACCAAAGAGTTGCAAATTCCAGTGACTCTTAATTGCAAACAATTGTTACAGAGAAACTACAAATGGAAACTGAAAATCGCTTCACAAATTATGATCAAGATGTGTTGTGTTATCTGTTTACTGCTGCGCCATTTCTCCATACGGATGGTGTGCAATGTAATTGGCAATTTTCAACATTATTTTTTAAAATATATTTGCAGTGTATCTTAGTAGCCAAGATTTTGACAGTAAATTTGTTGTTTGTATTCTTTCCATGGAAAAAAATTTAAGGCAGGTTTAACATGTCTGATTGGGCATTCCCTCATTAGGCTTGTCTTCTTAAGTTGAGCTGGTAACCTTGATGAGTGTGCCTCACATCAGAAGCCCACCCAATTTTGACTTTTCTTCCCATTCCCCTCTACTTAATCCAAAAGGTTTCCTTCGGAAGCCTTGCCATGATGAGCACTGGACAGCAGTAAATACTCTCCTCCAGGCTCTGTCATGGTTACAGGTTAAGTATGGCTTGACAAAGTCATGTAAGGTGCTTGCCCCTGTTCTGCCGCCACATGCAAGCAGCATAAGCTCATCCTCTCCAAATTTACTTATTGCCCCCCCCCCCCCCCCCTCTCTCTCTCTCTCTCTCTCTCTCTCTCTCTCTCTCTCTCTCTCTGTGTGTGTGTGTGTGTGTGCGCACTTGAATGTCCACATGCACAAATGTGACACAACGTACACTACAGTAAATTCATGTCATCAGCAAACATTATAGTTTTTGAACTGGCCTTTAAAGGCATTAGAAGATCCGTTTGTGTACATTAAGAATAAGAATGAGCCCAGAAACAATTCTTATGGAACCCCACATTATTTCCCCCCATTGTCCCCTGTCACAGTCTGTCAGTGAGACCTGTCTGCTTTCCGTTATGAAGGTACAACACCAACTATGCAAAAAGGATGCCATTAATGCCAAAACACTAGTTTTCCTGGTAGAATTTTGTGAGTCATACATTCAACAGATTTGGTAATGTAACACAATTTATCCACAGGATAAATTTTCTCGTTTGTCTCTTCCAGCACTTAACTTGTGATGTTTTCTCTATGGAGCTATCATTTAGGAAAGCCAAACTGAGAAACAATTAACATGCTCTGTTCAATTAAAACAGACACAATTCTACCACACACCACTTTCTGAAATGATTTTGGAAATACTGCAAGGAGTTGAACTGATCTGTAATCACAGATGTGGTTTGCTTATCCCCAGTTAATAGGGAGTGTTACTACAGCATACCTGAGTCCGTCAGTAAGTATGCCTCAAGTCATTGATTACAAAGATAGCTCAAGGGTAATCCTATAAAGTCAAGATCAGAGTGCAATATTCTGCTAGAAACAACATCAACATCATAGTCAGCAAAATTACTACTTTTTACTGACATGATTAATTTTCTGATCTCCTTTCAGTTTGTATTTAGAAACTGATGTTGGTTGATGATGCATGCAGTGCCTGCACGAGCAAATCCAATGAAATTGCATGTCATTGTTGACTTGATTTGGTGGCCAATAATTTGAAAGTTTCATAGTTTCTGGCCAAGCTATTTTCTGGAGGGGAGGGGGGGGCTCAATTTCATTAAGGTTGGTATTTTTATATGTGTGTTGTTCAATAATGTTCCAATTGTTTTCAGGTTATTCTTTGAGGGAACTTGTTTTTTATGTGCATGTTTTCCTTTTTAGTAATACTAGAGGATTTTACATTACTGCTTTAAGGTTTCCAATCTTAACTACAGTTTGTCCTCTGAATTAGGCAGAGCTCTCTCTTCCTAGTACACAAAACTTTACTCCCAGGAGTTACCTATCAGTTGTCATTGCTTTTGTTTGATTTTGCAGTTATTTGTGTTTGCAGAAAATTAGATTCAAAATGCTTTAGGTATATTTTCAAGAACAAGTTAAATTTTCAATCTACCTCATCTGCCTTATACATTTCTCCCCTGCATTTTCCCCATGATTTACATATAAACACTGTTACAGATTCTGCAATAGAATATTTTTCTTCCACAATCTGTACCTAGCTGATCAGTACATTTTATTGTTCTCATTTGATCAAAAACACAATAGACTAGCAGATTAGTGTGGGATACCCATCACAAGAGGCAAGATACACATTATTGCACAAGAACATTTATCAGGGTGTATATATGGACAAGGAAAAAACATTCCCCGGATGTCGTGGTTGAAAATACACTTTTTCCCCAGGTGAAAATAAACTTTTTCCAAGTTAAGTGACAGATTGCTTTCTTTCAGAACCATGAAACTTGACAATCTTTTGAATGGTTAGCATTTTATACACGGGCATAGAACTTCCCAGCACTTTAGGAAATCATCATCATCATCATCATCATCATCATCATCCCCCCAAAAAAAATCTTAAAAAATAAAATAAAATAAAAAAACAATATTATTTTAAAAAAGCATTTTTAAAAAGATCTTTGATGTGCAGCAGCATGTACACTTTTTCATATTACAAAAGTTATGATGATGATGATGATTCCCATACTTCTTTACAGAGCGTAGGGGAGCAACGCGGGCGACCAGCACCGCCTTACTAGGCAAGGTCCTAGTTGAGGTGGTTTGCCATTGCCTTCCTCCGACCGTAATGGGGATGAATGATGATGATGATGATGATGATGATGATGATGATGATGACGACATAACAACACCCAGTCATCTCGAGGCGGGAAAAATCCCTGACCTCGCCGGGAATCGAACCCAGGACCCCGTGCTCCGTAAGCGAGAACGCTACTGCGAGACCACGAGCTGCGGATATTATAGATTTGAATTCCACCAAATACTGCACGTTAGTTTCCGAAGCACTGAAATCGAGATTGCGATGCACTTTAGTAAGCCAATCATAGCTGATGTCATGTGACCTCGCCAGCCGATGAGAGCAGATATTCAGAGCCTAGGACACCTGATGTAGTCAGCCAATAACAACCACCATCACTGTTCAGTAGTGCGAACACATAAATAGAAAAAATTTATGTTTGAAATTAATATACCTAGTGCAGCTACAAGAAAAGCTAAGCTTTCCACATATAATATTAGTCTCTTTTGCACGTGTTACACTTTAATATACATCATACAAATGTGCCTGTGAAACTTTAAACAATACACAAATGTCTGGACGCCAAATTTTGCAAGTGGTTGGCCCTCAAAGAAATTCAAAGCACATTCGCACATGTAACGTAATTCATTTTGCACAGCATGAAATTTACTTTGCAAGTAACTCTTTTCAACCACAATTTGCAATATTTTCCCAAGACCTGTTAGAATTCATTACAACAGTTGTTAGAGAGTGGCAGAAAATGGCATTGCTGCACGTGCACAGCTATGACGACGTAGGAAGCCCACATGATTATACCTATATAGCATTAAGAGATCTTACATATGTCGTAAATGAGACAGAACATCAGAGGGTACTCAAAGAGCATTGGAATTTTGTAAACCAGACTAAAATGCATTATTCGGCTGAAAGGGCACATTCGTATGTCCAGATTCACAATGAAGTAAGCCCCAACCTGACATTACACTCTTCACTGCGGTTTTCAGGCTGCAAATTTTCTTCAAGTACCAGGAAAATATTATGTTTGGTTCTTTATGGCATAACACAATACATGCCAGGAGATAAAAACAGGCACTAGTAATTCAGCAAACAGTTGGCACTAGCCAATACTGTGGAATGAAACACTTCGTTTCAAATAAGTTAACTGCCTCTGCGGAAAAGATTAATAAGAGCCAAATTTCTTCAGCAAATTGACAAAAATAACTTCACTATTGTGCAAGGCAATTAATGCAATAAAAATCAGGAAACTGGAACTAATAACATATTTTAGCCTTCCATAAGTATGTGAATGTATTTTAATTCAGTTGCTAGCTCTCTGCCACAGAAATCCGTTTTGTTTTCATTTGGCATGACAGTTGTGAACGAAGAAGAAACAGCAAAATAACTAAACGCAAACACGGGTCATGTGGAGACTACAGCCCCCTCCACTGCAACTTAGAATGTTCTGCGCATGCGCGAATCTGGCAGCTTGGGCTCACCAGAAGAATTTTTCTGGTTAGCGTCTGGCTGATTGTTGCTACTGCTGATACAGCTAACAGCCATGCTTCAAGTAGCCATGAGCAGAAGCAGGTACTGCTCATATGTGACTCAACTGCTTATGCGTATGAGCCTGCTGGCAAATGCTCAAATTAACCTAATGTAAACTGTTGTGATGTCACTATCAATGGAATCATTTTGTTGTTTTTAAAGTGTTGCATAGTCTTCATCCTAAAGCCTTTGACACATTTTGGTGTTGGCAGAAGCTTGTGTGTGCACTGTGTTTTGATGTTTATGTTGATTTCGATTTTCTTTCCCTAGTTTATATTTTATTGTGGCAGTACTATTTTGCAGTAGAGGGCTAAAGTAAAATTCTTTGTTAGAGTATCTGTTCTTACCAGTCAAAATTACAAAAATTTTACTGAAAACATACATAATGAAAAATTCCCGGGTTTTTCTTGGTTTTTTTCCCGGACGAAAATATTCCCAGGTTTTACCCAGATTTCCCGGTTGTCCCGGGGCATATACACCCTGGAGAATTGTAGAAAGAAAAGCCTAAAGATATTTCAGAACTATAGTGCTTGCAGAAAGTTTAGGGACTAATCTACATTTTGTTGAATCCTCATGTGTCCTTGAATTACAGCATTTCAGTCATTGTTTAACATGATGTTGTTAGACATCTGAATTACAGATCTTCAGTTAAAATTTCACTGCTCTAGCGCCAATACTTTTGGAGATTTCAGGTTTTTCTGTGTCGTATACAGGGCTAAATAGTGCCCATTTTTGTTCTGACTAAAATGTTTTTGTCTCTCTAAAACTAATAGTTCAACAGTCATGAAACTTTTACTGCCATTTTACACAGAAACGCCAAAGAAACTGGTGCAAGCATGCATATTCAAATACAGAGATGTAAACAGGCAGAATACGGCACTGTTGTTGGCAACACCTAGGTACAACAACAAATGTCTGGTGCAAGGTTATCAAGATTTAAGTGACTTTGAACATGGTGTTATAGTCAGTGCACACGCGATGGGACACAGCATTTCCGAGGTAGCAATGAAGTGGGGTTTTTCATGTACGAACATTTCAAGAGTGTACCATGAATATCAGGAATCTAGTAAAACATCAAATCTCTGACATTGCTGCACTGGAAAAAGATCCTGCAAGAACGGGACCAACAATGACTGAAGGTAGTTGTTCAATGTGTCAGAGGAGCAACACTTCTGTAAATTGCTGCAGATTTCAATGCTGGGCCATCAACAAGTGACAGCGTGCAAACCATTCAATGAAACCTCAATAGTACAGGTTTTTGGAGCTGATGGCACACTTGTACCCTTGATGACTGCATAACGCAAAGGTTTACACCTAACCTGGGCTCGTCAACGGCATTGGACTGTTGATAACTGGAAACATGTTGCCTGGTCAGGTGAGTCTTGTTTCAAATTGTATTGGGTGGATAGACATGTACGGGTATAGAGATAACCTTATGAATCCATGGACCCTGTTGTCAGCAGAGGACTGTTCAAGCTGGTGGAGGCTCTATAATGGTGTGGGCATGTGCAGTTGGAGTGATATGGGGACTCCTGATATGTCTAGATAGGACTCTGACAGGTGACAAAACATACGTAAGCATCCTGTCTGATCACCTTCATCCGTTCATGGTCATTGTGCATTTTGACAGACTTGGGAAATTCCAGCACGACAATGTGAAACCTCACACATCCAGTGCTACAGAGTGGCTCTAGGAACACTTTTCTGAGTTTAAACACTTCCACTGGCCACCAAACTCCCTGCAGAATCCATGGTGTCAATGCCCTCCAGCACTACTGCAGACATTAGTCGAGTCCATGCCATATCCTGTTGCAGCACTTCCGCATGCTATTGGGAGCCTACACGATATTAGGCTGGTGTACCAGTTTCTCTGGATTTTCAGTGTATTGAAGCACGGCAATCATAACAACAACACTACAACCCAGAAAAAATCTTTCTCATTTGGTCACATTAAAAAATTTCCCCGGCAGTAAATTTGGTGGCAAAATCGGGCAGTTCAGTTCTGCAATAACGCCTGATTGGGATCACTAAGATCTATTCAGACTGCGCAGTTGTTTTCTCCCTGTGATGGATCCACAGTCAGAATATGTCCAGGTGTTGCCAATCAGGAGTTATTGCAAAATGAAACTACCCAATTAAAAAAAAAAGTCTTAGATAACACCAAATGGGTAGGAATCTATTTTACACATAGCTGCTATTTTTCCGGCAACTGTAGCATATATTTAAGAACAAAATTCCATCTTCAGTGATACAGGTATTTTAATTTCATTTTACCAGGATGAACAGACCAATCTGTCATCTTCAGAAGCTGGTTTAGCAGATGTCAATATCTTTTTCATGGAAGCATAACGGTATGGCATGTCCAAAAATGTACATACTGTATGTGATTATTAATGACACAGATTGAGAGACTGTTGTTGTTGTGGTCTTCAGTCCTGAGACTGGTTTGATGCAGCTCTCCATGCTACTCTATCCTGTGCAAGCTTCTTCATCTCCCTGTACCTACTGCAGCCTACATCCTTCTGAATCTGTTTAGTGTATTCATCTCTTGGTCTCCCTCTACAATTTTTACCCTCCATGCTGCCCTCCAATACGAAATTGGTGATCCCTCAATATCTCATAACATGTCCTACCAACCGATCCCTTCTTCTTGTCACGTTGTGCCACAAGCTCCTCTTCTCCACAATTCTATTTAATACCTCATCATTAGTTATGTGAACTACCCATCTAATCTTCAGCATTCTTCTGTAGCACCACATTTCGAAAGCTTCTGTTCTCTTCTTGTCCAAACTATTTATCGTCCACGTTTCACTACCATACATGGCTACACTCCATACAAATACTTTCAGAAACGACTTCCTGACACTTAAATCTATACTCGATGTCAACAAATTTCTCTTCTTCAGAAACGCGTTCCTTGCCATTGCTCCTCAAATAGCAAAATTCCTTTACTACTTTAAGTGTCTCATTTCCTAATCTTATTCCCTCAGCATCACCCGACTTAATTCAACTACATTCCATTATCCTCGCTTTGCTTTTGTTGATGTTCATCTTATACCCTCCTTTCAAGACACTGTCCATTCTGTTCAACTGCTCTTCCAAGTCCTTTGATGTCTCTGACAGAATTACAATGTCATCGGCGAACCTCAAAGTTTTTATTTCTTCTCCATGGATTTTAATACCTACTCCGAACTTTTCTTTTGTTTCCTTTATTGCTTGCTTAATATACGGATTGAATAACATCGGGGATAGGCTACAACCCTGTCTCACTCCCTTCCCAACCACTGCTTCCCTTTCTTACCCCTCGACTCTTATAACTGCCATCTGCTTTCTGTACAAATTGTAAATAGCCTTTCGTTCCCTGTATTTTACCCCTGCCACCTTCAGAATTTGAAAGAGAGTATTCCAACCAACATTGTCAAAAGCTTTCTCTAAGTCTACAAATGCTAGAAACATAGGTTTGCCTTTCCTTAATCTTTCTTCTAAGGTAAGTCATAGGGTCAGTATTGCCTCATGTGTTCCAACATTTCTACGGAATCCAAACTGATCTTCCCCTAGGTCGGCTTCTATCAGTTTTTCCATTCGTCTGTAAAGAATTCGCATTAGTATTTTGCAGCCGTGACTTATTGAACTGATAGTTCAGTAATTTTCACATCTGTCAGCACCTGCTTTCTTTGGGATTGGAATTATTATATTCTTCTTGAAGTCTGAGGGTATTTCACCTGTCTCATACATCTTGCTCACCAGATGGTAGAGTTTTGTCAGGACTGGCTCTCCCAAGGCTGTCAGTAGTTCTAATGGAGTGTTGTCTACTCCAGGGATCTTGTTTCGACTCAGGTCTTTTAGTGCTCTATCAAATATTACACGCAGTATCATATCTCCCATTCCCCTAAGCTACCCATTCTTCTTCTACTGTATTTCTTTCCCCCATTCCTGTCAATTGTTCCCTTATGCTCTCACTGAAGCTCTGTACAACCTCTGGTTCTTTCAGCTTATCCAGGTCCAATCTCCTTACATTCCCACCTTTTTGCAGTTTCTTCAGTTTTAATCTACAGTTCATAACCAATAGATTGTGGTCAGAGTCCACATCTGCACCTGGAAATGACAGACTGATAATTTATAATAAATGGATCGCATTTAAGTGAGTAGTAAAGTAGTTGTGCTAGCTGTAATAGAACAGCAAAAATCTTCATAGCTGTACAATAGCAGTTTTAGATAAAGAAAACATTTTAGAGACAGACACAAAAGCAGGAATTCTTACATTCCATTTCCAAAAGTATTAGAGCTTGTACAATGACATTTTAACTAAATACCAGTAATCTGAATTACTGGTATTCAGTTAAAATGTCTAATAACATCATGTAAAACATTCAGTGAAATGCTGTCACTTTAGGAACAAATGTGGATTGAACAAAATTTACACCTGCCCTAAACTAAGAACTGTATTAACCATATGCGGGAAGAAAGCCAGGGAATGGAAAACATGATGGATGAGACTTCACACTTGATGCTGTTTATATGATGCAGATAATGATGAACCAGAAGGACAACAATGGCCCTGAAATACACAGCCATGAAACAGGTATGAAGGTGAATAACAGCAGATACCAAGAGCCCTGGCACCCAGGGTCTGCCCTGCTGCAAATCCATCCAACACTAAAACACAAATAACTTCCTTTGGCTTAAGAGAAAGTATAGCAGGAACATATGCCAAAGAAACTATACTTTGAATTAAATTACAAGCCATCTACGCAGACAGCAACATGCTGCCACATACAGCAAACTGATATTTGAAGTGAAAACTTGTGCATAAACTAGTAATTGTATTTGCCTAATTATTTTTTCTGAGAAAGTCTGGAAGTTCATCACGGCACATGCAATTTGTTTCTTCGAGTAAATACAACTTACTCACCTTTATTTTCTTGAATGCTCTTGCTCTAGTTGAATATCTTGATTCACAAACATATACATCCTTATCAAGAAAGCCATCTGGCCTGAAGCGGAAGTAATCTTTCACGCTTAGAACACAACATCTGCCAAGAATCTGACTGAGTGGTGTTGCAAAGTGTATATCACTTTTAAACACCTCCTATAAAGAAGAGGTAACAATTAAACAAGGCACTGTACAGATTCTGTCATGTGATATTTATTGTTGACATACATATCTGAAACCATACATCAGCAATCCCATATCACATAATGATATGTACCTTTTCTAGGAATTTTCGAGTAGTGACATGATATGTTTCATTTGGGCGGAAGAATACATTTCCATACATCATTTGACATCCTTCCTGATTGGTCCATAGCCTTTCCACATGGATGATACTTGGTTCCATACCACGTTCTTTTGGTTCCGCATAAACAAAGTCCCCAACATGGTAAATTTGCTGATTGAAACTGAGTGAATCTCCTTGTGTTGCATTTCCACCTGTGTCCTACGGAGCACAGAAAATACACTGTTTCATGATTTTCTCTCAAAAACAAATAATTTCTTTTACATATGGGGTAATTTTCAATTAATTGCACATAAGATAAAGGTGGAGTGTATTACTACTAATTTTCTAATATAATACTGTACCGTGACATCTGCTTTCATCAGTAATTGGTTGAAACAAGAAATCACTTTTTTCTTGTGGATAACATTCCGATTAATCCACCCTTTTTTCTGGGTATATTCAAAGTAGTACTAATTAATTATTCTATATTAAAAACACACACACACACACACACACACACACACACACACACACACACACACACACTATTTTATGCAGCATTGTTCCTTTCCCTGCCAGTTTCGTGTTCATCAGTGAATACTGAAGGATTATTTTTGTTCCCGTGTTACATACCTGAAAGCTACTGTTATGCTATATTTCCAAAAAGTTGCAAATATGATGATAAACTAAGATTGCACAAATGTTGCTATAACTACTATTTAATGCTTAATGTTAACTTGTAGGAAACAGAGGATAGCACAGTCAGAACTCATCTATGTCCCTCCACTGTTTCTTTACTGCAGAGGAGACATTCTGGCATACAACAAATGAAATATGGATTAGTGAAGATGAACTGAGAGCTGTGACTCATCTAATTACAGAGAGTTTTACATTCTGCAGTATACGATCGCCTCCTCATGCCATGTCTGTGTGTGCTGGAGTGCAATAGATGCATATATAACCTCACTAAAATGCACAATTTAATTTTTTCGTAAAACATTAGTTCCTTGAAATGATGATACAATTTTATTTTGAACTTATCAGTATTTAATACAGTTATGTATTAAAACAATGTTGGACAAATGCAGTAAGTTTTGATGATGACAACTTGTTGATCAACGGTAAAGTGATTCATTTTCACTTGCCACAGTGTCTCTAGATGACAAATGACCAACAGCAAGTATTGCCAACTGATCAGAACAAAAATGGAATGCAAATTAAATTGTGAATTTTTATTGGGACATGTTGGATAAAAGTAAGGTTATCATTTTGAGGAAAGACAAATTGTGTGTGTACTGTACCACTGGATAGTATAATAATATCAGGAAAATCAACAGATAAAGTGGAAGAACTATGTGCAATTGAAGATGTAAAATGGCGCTCACATGGCACCTACCAACAAACACCTGATGGAGCAAAAATTTGGCATACTTAATTTCAAATCAACTGACAGGGGATACAAAAAATCTAAAGAATTACTGTAACATTTGATAACTGCATCAACACATTCACAAAGAAGACAACTTACTACACGAGGAATTAATTGTAATACAACTATCCTGTGCAAGAATACGAACAAGGGAGTCTCCCATACAAGACAATCCAAACCACATACTCAAGTTTGATATAGTTCAAATGACACCCCTTGATTAAACAAACACCTTGCCTTTTGACTTAATTTTCCAAGAGATCAAAATCTGATATACACTTCACAAGAAGCCAAGGTCCAATGCACGGTCTGAAGAGATAGGATGTATACATCCTGAAATTCTGTCTTAAAAATAACTGATGATTATATTGGCTGCTGAATAAAGGATTTTTTTTTTACTTTCTTTAAAAAAGTTGTTTAAAGTTTTTAACATAAGATTTTTTCGTACAAACCTCAACTAGCAACACATATTTTTGAGGTCCAGCCATGCAAATGCCAACAGTTTGCTTAAACACAAACATCGAAGGAGGTCATTTTTTTCACCTTAATGCTTCTTTAATTTTCTTTTTTAATACCATACGTTTGTTGTCAATACTGTAAAAATATCCACAAAGGTTTGAGAAAGTTCACTGACTTCTCCCTTCCAAGGTTTTGCAACACATTCATCCAAAAAAGTAAGCCCGAGACCGTTTTTAAGAAAACCTGAAAACACGCCTTGGGATTCTTTCACCTTCAATAGGTCCATGTGTTCTATTCATAAACTAAACTTAAGTCTGAAAAATGAAGTGTGCTATTATCACTTTGGAAATGTGGGGTGGGGTGGGGTGGGGTGGTAGTTGACTGGAGAGACAAGGCACAGGAGATCTGTTTCCATACAAGGTCGGGAGGGTAATTACAATTTGTGAAGGCCTCAGTGACACCCTTGATGTATTTGAATTGGAGAGGGACTGCCTGTCATTGCAAATGTGATGATCAGGGGTGGCTAGGTTGTACGGAAGGGACTTTTTGGTACGGAATGGGAGACATCTCTCTAAGTGAGCTGGTGATTGGTACGTTCAGCATGGACAGAGGTACTGATGTAGCCATTCTTGATGTGGAGGTCAACATCCAGCAAAGTGACTTTTGAGGATGACCAGAAATGGGGTAGAAGGTGTTGACGTTTTGGAAGAAAATGGATAGGATGTGCTCACCCTCAGCCCAGATCACAAAGATACCATCAATGAATTTGAAATGCATAATGGGGTTTGGAATTCCGAGTGATTAGGAAAGGCGCCTCTAGGATGCTCATGAACAGGTTGCCATAAGATGGTACCATGCAGGTGCCCATTGCCATACTACATACTTGCATGTAGGTGATGGCTTCAAAGGAGAATAATTTTGTGGGTGAGGATATAGTTAGTCATGGTGACAAGGAAGGAGGTTGTAGGTTTGCAGTTAGTTGGACATTGGCAAAAGACGGTACTCAATAGTGGCAAGGTCATAGGCTTTGGTGATGTTAGTGCAGAGGGAAGTGGCATCAACAATGACGAGTAGGGCACCGAGGAAAAGGAACTGTGGAGAGTCAGCAGAGGAAATTATTGGTGTCTTTTTATATAGGGAGATAGGTTACAAATAACCGACTGAAAGTGTTGGTCCACAAATGCAGATATTCTCTCAGTGGGGGTTGGAGAGGGGGGCAAGGGGAGGGGGGGGGCAAAAGCTGAAACATATAGCAGTCTTTTTTGTTATGCCAGTCTGCAACTTAACATCTCCTCTATATGGTGAGTACCAATCTATCCTTTTTACAATACTGTTGTTCTTCCAACCTCGACTACCCACTGTATGATTTTGCCAAATGGTTTTTCTTCCATCCCACAACCTAGTCCTGTTTTCCTTAGTTACTATTCTTGAATGCATTGATTTACTCCTTGTGAGTTCTTTGTTTCTCTTCTTTCCTGTGTTTTATCTTTTGCCTTCCAAAAATCTGAAGCTCAGACTTACGTGCCACACTGTATCAATGACCTCATTTGTGCACAACGCATGGCTACATGACAGTGTGGATTGTTGATGCAGCATCTCATGTCCCAAATTCTTCCTACCAATATATGAGGCATCTTCAGAAAGTAAATGTTTACCTTTTTACATATTTTTAGATAAACTGTATTTGAAAAAAGAATTATAGGATACTGTTGATACACTTACTGACTATTTTTCCAAATTATCGCCATCCCATTCAATGCGTGTAGTGAGCAGTGGCACAAGCTTTTTTATGGTTGCCTCTAAGAACTCTCCTGCCAGTTCCTTCACCCCCCCCCCCCCCCCCCAATTCAGAACATCTTTCCGCACCTGCCTGTCAGTTAAAAACTTAATTCCCCTCATGTGTGCTTTCAGGGAGGTGAAAAGAATCAGCATTCTCCTCATTTTGTTTTGAATGTTGCTCCTGAATTTTTTTTTTTTTTTTTTTTTTTTTTTAGGATTTCGAAATATCGGTGTGCATTGATGGTCTCCCCATGGGGTAGATATGATGCCTTTTCAGTCCCAAAACACAGAGGCCATGAGGTTTTTTGCCTGATATTGTGGTTTTCAATTTTTTGGCAGACTGAGAATAGGTGTTTATTTATCACAGGCAAGTAATGAGCCACCTACATCATCTCCAATCACAATAGAGCTCAGAAAATCCTTATCCTGCTATTCAAGTTTCTCAAGAAACTTGCGGGCACTACTGACCCGAATTTTCTTGTACTTCCCCATCAACTGTTTTGGGACCCATCTTGCACATATATATGTTCCTAATATGGAAATATGCAGCACAGTGGCATCCCACCATTTCTGCGAGTGTCCTGTGTAAGAAAGTCCTGGAGAGTTGTGGAAACATCACAGAAGTTTTATCCACTGTTAAGCAGCTGTCTTCAGGAACAGTTTCCTTGATTTTTTTGCACCAACTCATCAGTCAAAATGAAATCTGGGTGTATATGTGGAAAGGGAAAAAATTCCCAGATTTCTCGGTCAAAAATACACTTTTTACCAGATGAAAATACACTTTTTCTGTGTCAAGTGACAGTATACCAACCAACCCCCAACCCCCCACCCCAAAAAAAAAAAAAAAAAAAAAAAAAAAAAAAAAAAAAAAAAGAAAGAAAGTGGGGGGGGGGGGGGGGGGGGGGGACAAGACATAACGACACGCGTTTTCGAAAGATCTTAGATGTGCAGCAGCATGTATGCTGCATATTTCCATATTAAGAACATATATATTTGAATTCCGCCAAATACAGCACGTTAGTTTCCGAAGCATTGAAATTGAGACTGTGATGCACTTTAGTACACCAATCATAACTGATGTCACATGATCTCTCCACCCAATGAGAGCAGATATTTGGAGCATAGGACACGTGACGTAGTCAGCCAATAGCAACCAACATCACTCATCACTAGTGCGAACACATACAATTAAAATCGCTCAAAAGAGGAAAGGCCTCTGGACCTGATAGGATACCAGTTCAATTTTACACAGAGTACGCGAAGGAACTTCCCCCCCTTCTTGCAGCGGTGTACCGTAGGTCTCTAGAAGAGCGTAGCGTACCAATGGATTGGAAAAGGGCACAGGTCATCCCCGTTTTCAAGAAGGGACGTCGAACAGATGTGCAGAACTCTAGACCTATATCTCTAACGTCGATCAGTTGTAGAATTTTGGAACACGTATTGTGTTCGAGTATAATGACTTTTCTGGAGACTAGAAATCTACTCTGTAGGAATCAGCATGGGTTTCGAAAAAGACGGTCATGTGAAACCCAGCTCGCGCTATTCGTCCACGAGACTCAGAGGGCCATAGACACGGGTTCACAGGTAGATGCCGTGTTTCTTGACTTCCGCAAGGCGTTCGATACAGTTCCCCACAGTCATTTAATGAACAAAGTAAGAGCATATGGACTATCAGACCAATTGTGTGATTGGATTGAGGAGTTCCTAGATAACAGGACGCAGCATGTTATTCTCAATGGAGAGAAGTCTTCCGAAGTAAGAGTAATTTCAGGTGTGCCGCAGGGGAGTGTCATAGGACCGTTGCTATTCACAATACACATAAATGACCTGGTGGATGACATCGGAAGTTCACTGAGGCTTTTTGCAGATGATGCTGTGGTGTATCGAGAGGTTGTAACAATGGAAAATTGTACTGAAATGCAGGAGGATCTGCAGCGAATTGTCGCATGGTGCAGGGAATGGCAACTGAATCTCAATGTAGACAAGTGTAATGTGCTGCGAATACACAGAAAGATAGATCCTTTATCATTTAGCTACAAAATAGCAGGTCAGCAACTGGAAGCAGTTAATACCATAAATTATCTGGAAGTACGCATTAGGAGTGATTTAAAATGGAATGATCATATAATGTTGATTGTCGGTAAAGCAGATGCCAGACTGAGATTCATTGGAAGAATCCTAAGGAAATGCAATCCGAAAACAAAGGAAGTAGGTTACAGTACGCTTGTTCGCCCACTGCTTGAATACTGCTCAGCAGTGTGGGATCCGTACCAGATAGGGTTGATACAAGACATAGAGAAGATCCAACGGAGAGCAGCGCGCTTCGTTACAGGATCATTTAGTAATCGCGAAAGCGTTACGGAGATGATAGATAAACTCCAGTGGAAGACTCTGCAGGAGAGACGCTCAGTAGCTCGGTACGGGCTTTTGTTAAAGTTTCGAGAACATACCTTCACCGAAAAGTCAAGCAGTATATTGCTCCCTCCTACGTATATCTCGCGAAGAGACCATGAGTATAAAATCAGAGAGATTAGAGCCCACACAGAGGCATACCGACAATCCTTCTTTCCACGAACAATACGAGACTGGAATAGAAGGGAGAATCGATAGAGGTACTGAAGGTACCCTCCGCCACACACCGTCAGGTGGCTTGCGGAGTATGGATGTAGATGTAGATGTAGATGTAGAACACATAAATAGGAAAAGTGAATGGTTTAAATTAATATACATAGTGTAGCTACAAGAAAAGCTAAGCTTTCACATATAATATTAGTCTCTTTTGCATGTGTTACACTTTAATACACATCACACAAATGTGCCTGTAAAGCCTTAAATAATACATAAATGTCTGGATTTGAAATTCTTCAAGTGGTCGGCTCTCAGAGTGTTGAGCTTTAAATGAGGATCAGACACTCTGTGACTTAAGAAATTCAATGCACAATCGTAAATGTAACGTAATTCAAATTGTGTAATTTACTTTGAAAGTAACGCTTTTCAATCACCATTTGCAATATTCTCATGTGAGCTGTTAGAATTTGTTACAGCAGGTGTCAGAGAGCGCCAGAAAACGGCATTACTGTGCGTGCGCAGTTACGATGTTGTCCCAAATGTTCATACCTATACAGCATTAAAAGATCTTACATACATTGTAAACAAAACAGAACATCAGAGGATACTCAAAGAGCATCAGAATTTTGCAAACCACGCTAAAATGCATTTTTCGGCTGAAAGTATACATTCGTATGTCCAGATTCACAAAGAAGTATGCCCCAACCTGGCATTACACTTTTCATTGTGGTTTTCGAGCTGCAAATTTTTTTCAAGTACCAGTAATATATCATGTTTGGTTCTTTATGATGTAACACCATATGTGCTAGTAGATAAGACCAGGCACTTTTAATTCAGCAAACAGTTGACAACAGCCAATATTGTGGAATCAAACACTTTGTTTCAAATAAACTGACTGCCTCTGCAGAAAAGATTAATAAAAACCAAATTTCTTTAGCAAATCGACAAAAATAACTTCACTATTGTGCAAGGCAATTAATGCTCGACTGCCAAAAACCTGCAAATAATGACATGTGTCAGCCTTCTGTAACTATGTGAATGTATTTTAATTCACTTCTCTAGCTCTCGGCCACAGAAATCCGTTTTCTGTCCATTTGACATGCGAGTTGTAAACGAAAAAGAAACAGCAAAATAACTATAAACCTAAACATGGGTCACGTGGAGACTACTGCCCTCTTCACTGCAACTTACACTGTTCCGCACATGCGCGAATCTGTCAGCTTGGGCGCATCAGAAGAATTTTTCCGGCTAGCTTCTGCATGCTTGTTGCAACTACTGATTCAGCTAACAGCCATACATCAAGTAGCCATAAGTGGAAGCAGGTTCTGCTCATACATGACTCAACTGCACACGCACGAGCCCACTGGCAACTTCTCAAACAAACCTAATGTAAACCGCTGTGATGTCACGGTCATCGGAATCAGTTTGTTGTTATGAAGTATTGCGTAGTCTTCATCCTAAAGCCTTTGACACATTTTCGTATTGGCCGACACTTGTGTATGCACTGTGCTTTGTTACTGGAAATGGTGCATTTCCTTTGGAACCTTTTTTTCCCCTCCCCTGTTTATGTTTTATTGCTGCAGTACTATTCTGCAGTAATGGGCTTAAGTAAAATACATTGTTAGCATATCAGTTCTTATCAGTCAAATTCACAAAAATTTAGCTGAAAACTGAAACAATAAAAATTCCTGGCATTCTAAAAAATTCATGGGTTTTTCCTGGTTTTCTCCCGCATGAAAAAATTCTCGGATTTCCCGGTTGGCCCACAGCGTATACACCCTGTGAAATGTATTCCCCTCCTTCATTTATCATAAACATTCGTTCTCCCTACACTAAACTCGTCACATCACTCTCTCCTTCTGTTCATAACATCTTCATGGAAAAACGTTCTGATTCATGAAAAAATTTTAGTAGGTGTCATACCTCCTGCAAGCAGGAAGCAGATCGCAGTACATGGCTCACACTTGGTGGGATTTCTTACTGACATCTTTCAAGCAACTGGACACTACAACATGAGTTTATGTACTACCATCTCGCTTTGATCAAAGGAGGCCACTCTATCACTCAACTTTGCCAACCCGCAAGGGAAAAAAAAAGCCCGTTATGGTCACAGTATACTTATTTCCTGAACATGACTCATGATTAATCCTAGACTTTTAAACTTATCACACTTCGCCCCCTTACTCTAGAATATTTTCACGCGTTATTTTCTGTTTGTTCTTGTGCCAAAGAAATTTGTTAAACCCAGACCTTACCAACTTCTTCCCCCTGCTCATATCCACCCCCTGCCCCCCCTTCCCCCCCCCCCTCTCTCTCTCTCTCTCTGTGTGTGTTCCCCTTACCCCAAACTACTACCATACCACTCCCCGCATTCCTTCCTTCTACATGCTTCCTCAAGTCCATAAACCTCATCAACCATGTCACTTTCAACCTATTATCCACAACCTACCCCCAACATAAAGACACCAATCATTTCCTCCACCATTTTTCCATTGATGTCACCTCCCTCTACACTAACATCCCCAATGCCTATGGCCTTGCTGCTACTGAACAGTGCCTTTTCTCGATGTCCAACTAACTCCAAATCTGCAACCATGACCAACTATATCTTCACCCAAAATTGCTTCTCCTTTGAAGACACAGCAGTGGGCACCCACACAGTGCCATCCTGTGCCAACCTAATCACTGGACACCTAGTGGAATCCTCCATAACCAACCAGAACCTCAAATCCTTCCTGACAACATTAGCTTTTGTAAATTGCACACAAGGATGGCTACAACAGCACCTCCATCCATATGAAACCCACCAAACATCAGCAATACCTCCACTTCGACAGCTGCTACTCATTCATACCAAGAAGTCCCTTCCTTACAACCTAGCCACCCATGGTCATCACATCTGCAATGATCAGCAGCCCCCCACCAAACATGCCAAGGGTCCACTGAGGCCTTCATAGTCCAAAATTAATTTCCCAACCTTTCCCAGAAGCAGATCCCCCATGCTTATCTGTCCAGTCACTTACAACCTCCCACATACCCACTGTCTGGCAACAATGAAGCATTCCCACAAGGCTGGAGAAACAATTTCATTCTCCACAAGGGTTTCGATACTTCTCATTGTGCCCTGAAATGAGGAATATCCTACTATTTTTTCCACACCTACACTGTGGTATTCTGTCATCCACCAAATCTATGCAACATCCTTGTCCATCCCCACCCCACAGCTGCTCCAAACATCTTGTCTCCAATACACCCAGACACAAGACCTGTCCATACATCTTCCCACCACAACCTACTCTAGTCTGGTCACAGGCATCTCCAACCCCATCGAAGGCAGAGCTGACTGTGAACATACTCGTGTGATTTACAAACTAAGCCGCAACTGTGCTGCTTTCTATATGGGCATGGTGAATAACAAGTTGTCTGTCCAAATGAATGGTCACTGAAACTGTGGCCAAGACACAGCTGTACCACCCAGTTTCTGAACATGCTACCTAACACAATGTGCTCCAGTTCAATGACTGCTTTACAGCCTGCACCACCAGTATCATTCCTGACAACATCAGGTTTTGTGAATTCCACTGGTGGAAACTACGCCTGCAACATATCTTGCGTGCCCATTACCCATTTGGCCCCAATCTTGGCTAGTTCCTGTCCTCCACATACCTATACCCTTCCCTATACAACACAGCCTTCTATTCTGCCAATGTATCTTTTAGTCCTTTTTCCCTTTGCTACTTATCTCCTCTACTGCTCCCCCCCCCCCCCCCCACCCCCCCACCCCCAAACCTCGTGAATCCACCTAACATGCCTAATCTGCCACACCATGTCCCTGCATGCTCCCACAAGCAGCACTAAACCTTCCACCATCCCATCCTGCTGTACCCTCATCTCTGCCCAATGCCTCCCCCTTACCACCACCACATTGCTGCTACCATCAGGCATAGTTATGACCCAGAACCGCCACAGCAACCAAACAGTGGTTATGTGTGTGTGTGTGTGTGTGTGTGTGTGTGTGTGTGTGTGTGTGTGTGAGTTATGCTGGTGTATGCAATCCCCCCCCCCCCCCCCCCAATTTCAGAAGAAGGCCTTTTGGCTGAAAGCTAAAATGAATAGCAAAGTTTTCGCAAAGTTTTCATTTTGCCTGTCTGCAACTGAATGTATCCTCTGTATTGTGAGTAGTAATCTACAGTTTTCATAACACTTTCCAACATCACATTTCAGAGGTAGGATTGAACCACTGAAAAAGCACTGGACAAAATGCACAGACTTTTAAGGCACTGTTTCAAAAAATAAGATTATTTCTTAGCTAAAATAACAAAAACAAGGTGTTTCACTGCAGTACTACCAGATCAAACACTATACATGCAAATGTGTCATGTTATTATCAGTTCTTATTAGCATCAATGTATTGGTTGGTTGCACATGTCTGCTTGTGTCTGTATATGTGTGGATGGATATGTGTGTGTGTGCGCGAGTGTATACCCATCCCTTTTTCCCCCTAAGGTAAGTCTTTCCGCTCCCGGGACTGGAATGACTCCTTACCCTCTCCCTTAAAACCCACATCCTTTCGTCTTTCCCTCTCCTTCCCTCTTTCCTGATGAGGCAACAGTTTGTTGCAAAATTTTGTGTGTATGTTTGTGTTCGTTTGTGTGTGTCGACCTGCCAGCACTTTCATTTGGTAAGTCACATCATCTTTGTTTTTAGGTATATTTTTCCTACGTGGAATGTTTCCTTCTATTATATATATATGGCCACCAGGTGCAAACCTAGCACTGTGAATGAAGAAAGACCTAGAAATGTTTCCATATGTTATGGTTCAGGAACAGAACATAGGCAGAAAAGGTCATCCAATTGAGAAAGGCTTAATACTGATTTGATTATTAAGCACCGCTAACACAACTTGTTCAATGTGAGCACCAGAGACATAGATGAGAGGTTACATCCATAAAATGATAGTTGCTTGCAGCAGTACTGCTGGAAACTACTGGCCTTCAGATCAGGCAGAGACCGAACGTGTCCCTGGTAAACACTTTATTTTACAGGAAAGCCACATGGATTCCGATCATATGAGCTTGCACACCTTGCATCTGAAAAACCTCTGGTTGTAACACACTCATGGAAGGCTGCATTACTCATATCTCTCACTGGGCGAGTGACACAAGGTGTTGCCCCTTTTTACACAGAAAGAGGTGGCATTCTCACAGTTGCGCTCTTCCAAAGCAGGAATCCAATGCTGTACAGCGAGGTTTCGATAACATGCAGAAATCATGGTATGCATAACATGCCCTCCGAGTGAATTTCTTCGAAAAGGAACGAACTGAGAATAAAGGTGCTTGAGAAATCACTAAAGGTGCTTGAGAAATCACACCATACAATCACGTAAAACTGTATGCTTCAGTCTACCATGATTGTACAAGTGTGTGCTTCTGAATTCACACAAACACTTTTCTTCTGTAAATATAATCGTTTACATGCCATTCAGAACTTAGAATGTCCTGTAAGTTATGCAGTACTTTTGTTTGTCCATCATTGTGTAGCAGTTTTTACAAACAGCAGCACATACAATCACAGTAAATGTAACACTAGGGTAATTATCCTGATGGAGGCACTGGTAGCACATGAACAATCCAAAAAGTAACACTTTTCAAGCAAAAAAAATGAGCCAGTCAAATGAAAACATACATACCATTCAATGATAAACTTAAATATCATAAATAAAAATAATACAAATGGCAAATCAAAATCTGCATGTATTTCAAGCTGTTGGTAGCAGCAGCAGCAAGACAACTACTTCTACAACAACAACAACAACAACAACAACAATAATAATAGCAATAATAAGATAGAAACACAAACACATAGGTAATTACAGCTCTCCGCTTACTCAGTTAACACCACTGACATTAAGCATTCCAGATTATTCAGCTGTGCAATTGATTGTTTCACTGCAAGTTGCTCTTATGAATGCTACTATAATTTCCTACACAATCATTCCTCTATATATGTTGAAGTGGAAGCCCATGTGCAAAAAGTCAGCACAAAAATTACTCAAAAAATACAACAAACCACTTTTAAACTCATACAGACATAATGTCTAGGCCACTGCCTCAGAAACCGACCAGCACATCAACTGAATTAACAGTGATTTCTGCTAATCTCAAGCAGACATAGCAGATAGGTCCAAAGATGGGGAGGCAGGCAGCTGGGCAGTGTGCCAAGCAGTGTGAGAGCGCATACCGTGTGTGTTTCTGAGTCCTTTACCCTCATGGAGTCCTCCGAGCTTCGTGTTTCTGTTTCATCCTCTGGCTGCTCCTGCTGCAGCTTCTGTTGGCGCACAGTTTCAACATCAGCTGCCAGATGAAGTAAACTGTAATTGAGGGCTGGAGAATGCAGCAGGTCACCTCCACGGCAAAGTTCATCTCTGTAACATGAGAAAGAAAAAGCAATTTTTATCTTATATTGAAAGTAATCCAAACAGAAACAAGATGCAATAAATCTCTTGTATAGAGCAGGACTATGCTTACCATGTTAATTTTAGGCAAAATCTTGACAGTTTCTGAATACTGCACAAAAATGAAGGTAGGAACTATAAAGATATAACATCCCACAAAAGGTAGTACTATCAGTGAGCAGCAACTTGGATCAGAGGAGGACTGGAAAAAGGCATCAATCCCATCCTTTTAAAGAATCCAGACTGAGATTTGCCTTATTTGATTCATTGAAACCACAGAAGCGATAAATTTGGACAGCCTAATTAGGAAGTGAACCTCACTCCTTCCAAATATGAACACGCAAACTTAACACTGGGTCACCTAGCTAAATAACAATACACACAAACAGGTCAGTAGAAATCAGAGGGTAATTTGCTGCCATGAAGCCATACTACAAATTTATTGCTAGGAATGTGATAACATTACTGTGCACACAATCTAAATATAAACACAAATTTCAGACTGCAATTGATGGCACTTATTCACCAGTGCTCGAGTAGTACTTCTGAATAGCGTGACTGCTATAGAAATTTGTTTTCACCGACCACCACATTTTAGAAATCCGCAATAATAAAATAATGAAAGGTGTTTTTATTATTGTTACAGTTCTCACCATTCCTAACTTCATTCTCTTACTTTCGTATGTCCATGAGACATTCATGAATAAAAAAATTATTTTCACATATATGTGAAATTCTCCAAGATACTTCTATCAAGCTTCCGATAACCTTTGGAGACACTTACCAGTTGTGAAATATGTTACAACTTCCTGTTGCTTTGTACTATAATCAAAATCCAATTCATTCTCCCAAATCAGCAACTGGTCCTCACGATACTTAATCACACAACAGTATTCATAAAATTGTGTCCCATGATCCACAATGCCATTTGAAGCATTAGGTTTTACAAAATTACTGAAAGTCTTGCTTTCAGGTTTAATTACACTGACTGAAGAGCTTCCACAAATATTTCACAATTGTAGATATCAAAAATTTGTTCCTATTTTCTATACTTAAATTTTCAGTAATAAATGTTCATTTATGAGCAACTATATTGCAGACTCTTTTTCAACACAGAGAATACACTTTTAAATGTACCAAATTGGGAGAAGGCGCATGTTAACTGGCAGACAATTACAATTATGAACTACATGACCATAAGTGAATCTTTTGAATGCTAATCTAATACAACCCACTTGGCTTGCAGCAACTGTGCTCAATAAGCAACATCAAACTAATTGCTATCTTTACAAAATAATGAGACCAGTAACGTTCCTTTAAAAAACAGAGGGGGGGGCGGGGGAATGTCTGCCTGAATCTTCCAATAACAACATGAGTACCTAAAGCAAAAAAGGAGCATCCAACTGCACACTGGCTCATATCAAAAGTTTCTGCTACATACAATGGAAACAATTTGGCATTTTCCTTTTAAACTTAGAAAGAATTTGAATCCATGACCTTTGAACTAGTTTTCAAACAACTCCAATGGAGTTGTAGGGCAAGCTGTTAATGGCTACCCCATTAAAAAGTGTTTACTGCTACAGATGTTGGACAAAATACAGTGTAGGAAAAATGTTGTCATTCAAAACAGCCTCCAGTCATCTTGGAATGGAGAACCATGACAAGATCAGTTACAAATGATGGAGATAGATAGTGATCACCCCTTTGAACACAAAGGCTCAATAACACTGAGATCTGTTGACTGCGGTGATGGCATTCTCGTGCTCAGAAGTCCACTCCTGGATGATGCGTGCTGTGTGAACACGGGGGCCTGTCATGTTGGAACATAACATCACCATTAGAGAACAAACACTGCACCAAGGGATGGACTGAATAGCCAAAATTGTCACATAATCCTTGGTAGTAATGTGACCTTGAGTAATCACAGAGCCCATGGAATACCACAAAATGACTGCCTAAATAATCACTGAACACTGGCATGTGTTTCACTCTGGGGACATAAACTTGGCCAAAGTTGGAAACAGTGTGAAACAAGACACATTCAAACAAAGGACTTTCTTGCTTTGCTCCACAGTCTAGGTTTCATTGCTTCAAACACCACATTTTCCAGTTATGGGCATTTGTATCACTACGGCTGGTTTTGAAACTCCAGCTCGCCCTGCAATTCCCTGCTTATGGAGCTACCTGTGTGTTGTTTTGGTGCTCACATGGCCCTCAAGTGCAACATTCAGTCTGCAGTGATTTTTGTTGCTGTCGCCTCCTTATTTTGTGTCACAATTCTCTTCAATCACTGTCTGTCACGATCACTCAAACACACACTTTCATCCATGGCGTTGTGACTTTCCACTTTCTCTGTATGTGGCATACACCCTCGATGTGGTGCCTCTTGAGACACCAAACACTTTGGCTGTCTCAATAACAGGAGTGCCCCCATACAAGCACCAACAATTTGTGCACATTCAAATTCCATTAGATCTGAAATAATGCACTCACGACTACACAGAACACTGTTCTGACCACAACTGACACTTGCAACATACTGAGGACATAGCACAGGTGCCAATCATGGTGAAATACAACAGCGCAACTTGCAGACTCTGCTAGCACCTGCATTTATGTTGAAGCATGCATTTCTCACGGTGTTTTTTAACCAACCTCTGCAAATTCTAGAACTAATGCACATCTACCTCCACAATCAGTTTAAATTGTGGAGTAAAACCCCCTTTTTACACTTTTCAGCGGACTGAATCAAAAATGAGTAAAATGCAAGAAAGAGTAAAATACAGAAAAGCATAGGAAACATAACAGGCGAAAATGAATAAATTACTCTTAAATCATTCTCTTCATATTGTTCAAAATATGAAATTAAAGAAATTTAAAATTTTCCTTTTTAAAAACATCTGGAATAATTAATTGTTTTTTTTTTTCCTAACAGCAGTTATCTCTATTGTTTAGTGAAACAACATTAAAGAGATAATAGACTTATTATTGATAATCATTATAAAATTATGGTAAATAAAAACAGTTATCATAAACAGAGAAAAAAGGGCACAAAATCTACAAGGAGATCGCTCTGTTTCACAGACATCCACTGTCTTCATGTTTTTACGAAGCATCTCAAGAAGAAATGTTTTTACATCTGACAACAGGTTGTACCAACCAAAACTGTGGGCCCAGTACGGTTTAACATATTTCACAGAGAAGTAACGATGATTCATGTAAGTCCATTAAAGAGATGGCAATCTTTAAAAGCAGTGTTTATTTGCATAAATTGACTGTGAAATAAAATTAAAGCTGTTTAAATACAAAGCAATAAGCAAAAGAAATGTCACTCCTAGAGTTACTATTGTCAGATCATGATAATCATTCAGGTAGTGATTCATCAAACTTTCCCAGTCTTCCCCCACACTGCAAATCTATAATACAGATGCCTAAAACCCAACAAACAGATGATGAAACTATTGCTTACTGTATTAACACTATGTTACATGATCAATTACTCGGTGTATGGTCTGCATTTTCTGTTTTGTTCCAAGACTGACTTTGAACAGGAATACGGTGCACTTTTTGCAAAAACCTGTATGAAAATCAATGTCAATTAAAACTTAAAATGCAGGAAATGTTGGAACACAGAATTGCTAATGACAGGAAAGTACTGTCTTGAGAGAAAAGTACTTCTGCTGGGACCCACAACAAGAAATGTAAAAAGTGGGAAAACATAAAATGCGTGAATGTAAAAACTTGGTTTTACTGTAATTAACTCTTAGTACTATCATGACATCTTTTTCATTCAGCCCTTCCAGCCACCACAGGGGGAGGATCAAAGCCACTGCTTCACTGAACGTCTATAGGACTCATCACGATGGCGAACCTTAAAGTTATTTAGGACAATTAAATGCAGAAATTAACAGTGGCAGTACCTGTTAGAAACTAATCCTCTACACTAATAACTGTCATTAAATACTACTTTATATTTGAACTTAAACAGGCTATACAAATGAAGATAGTAAGATTGACTGGATAGTGGTACTTTGAAGCAGATGAATTCTGTTACATCTGCTACTCTAAGCAACTGCTGCTTTTCTTACGCTTGCAAAATTGAAGTACCCCTCTGTCACTTTAATTGATCTGTTTTTAAAATCTTGTCTAGAGCTAGTATTACAATTTCAATTTCCCTGTGGACCATAAGTTGAGGATGACTTAACACTTTTCAAGATAAAGGAATCTCTAGTTCTGAAATCTAACTTTCATAAAAGCCATGTAAATAACATTTTTTGGCAAATCTGGTGTTTAGAAAATACAATGTGAAAGTTTTTATACCAGTGAGACAGGAAGGGATTTTTGTACTTTTTATAGAGAGCATAGACTTATAAGCCAAAACGTAATGACCACTGCCCAATGCAATGCTGGATACCATCTGGTGGCACTGCAGGCACATGACATGGTAACTAAAGTATGTATGCTGAGCAGACACAGAGGGGGAAGCACCCTAGCGAAGATATGAGCTGCAAATGGGGAAATCCATTGAGATATGTGATTTTTACACAGGGCAGATTATTATTCTGCAGAGACTGTACGAGTATCTCGAAAACGGTGAAGCCAGTCAAATGTTCAAGTGCTACTGTTGTGAGCATCTATGGAAAAACATAGAATGACACAGAAACTACCACTAGGCACTATATGGTTGGACAGCCGCAACTCTTCACAGAATGTGGTGTTAGGAGGCTTGTCTAGTCTCTAAAGTAGAACAGATGGTAAGCTCTGGCAGAAGCACAATGTTGGTACACCCACAAGTCTTTCGGGACATACCGTTCATCGTACACTGTTGAACATGGAGCTCCACAGCACACCACTCCTATGTTCACATGCTGACTCAATGACATTGCCAATTACGACTGCAGTGGGCACAGGACCATCAGGAGTCGACTGTTGATTGATGGAAAGGTGTAAGTTCTTCGGGTGAATGATATTTTTGCTACACTATGTTGATGGTAGTCTCCACAAATCATCGAGGTGAGTGGCATCTCGAAACGTGCAGCATGCCACGGAGCAGTGTTAGGCTATGGGAGATATTCTCCTGCTCTTGCATGGGACCCGTGGTAGTAATTGAAGACACAGTGACAGCAACTGGCAGGATTTTCGATTGCAGCGCACATTTCAAATTCGAGTATAAAAAAAAAAACAGCCGCGCAGATGTTCCCGCAGTCAAGGATGGATGCCGACTGAGCTGCTGAGCATACACAAACCAAAATATACGCGATCAGCACGCACCTAGCAGCGTCAGACGGAAACATTCCCTACTTTCTGAATAGCCCATCCATCATAGGGCTGTGGCCTAAGTGTAGGTGAGTAGCAAGCACCTCATCCCACCTGCTTGGATGGAAGGAGGTACACCATGGCCATGTTGTGGATTTCCCAGATACAGCTTATTTTCTGTCACTTCCAGCCACTCATCTTCCCAACAACCCATGCAAGAATGCATGGGTATGGCGCAATAAACTAACTGAGGATTAATAAAAGAACACTTCCTAGGCTGTTACATCCACCCTTTAATTCCCTGCAATATCCATGTGCCCTGGTACCCAATACACACACCTCCTCCCCAGTCTTTGTAAGCAGAGAACTGAATCTTGAGGACATGATCAGAAAATGCAGGAGCGCTACCAACAGAATATAAAACTTATAAAAAAATAAGCAGGAGTGCAGTCCTACCTGTACTGCATTAAATCTAAAAGTATTCTGAGCCTCTGCAGTAACCAGGGTGGTATTCTGTTAAAATCTTGGCTTTGAGCCTGTGTGTGTCCCACACCAAGGGACTTGCCTGACACACCATGAGGAGTTGCCACCAGATGGTACGTGGTGGTTCACCGACTCAACACACAGACTGAGTATGGGGCTCATCGTATAACTACCTGGGGTCACTCTGATCCCCTCACGGTGTGTAGCATCAATGATCATCAGGTAAGGGCCTCAGTGAGCCGTACACTGTGCACCCACTCTCCAGCCATGATCAAACAATGGGCCATAAACTGGGGCAGATTTGCCCTGTCCACTCCCCAGGACCTGTGGCTAAGGCACTTCAAGATGTTCAGTACCTTCTGGGCCCTTGCCTTCACAGGGTGTATACGTGGACAAGGAAAAAAAATTCCCGGATTTCCCAGTCAAAAATACACTTTCTCCCGGGTGAAAATACACTTTTTCTGTGTTAAGTGACAGTATACTCTTCCTCGACACTGTAAAACTCATTAATCCTTTGAATGTTTATGGTTTTATATACTCAAGTAGAATTTCCAGGCACTTCAGAAAATGAAACTCAGGGGGGAAAAACACGTTTTGAAAGACCTTTGATGTGTAACAACATGTACGCTGCATATCTTCATATTACGAAGGTAAACTACATATGTCACTTTACGAAGCATTGAAATCGAGATTGAGATGCGCTTTTGTAAGACAGCCATAGCTCATGTCACATGATATCGCCAGCTGATGACAGCATAAGACGTGATGCAGTCAGTCAATAGCAAGATCACTCTTGCATAGTGTGAACACACAAATAAGGAAAGTTGATTGTTTAAATTAATATACATAGCATTCACATAAGAAAATTAATAAGCTGGAAGAGAAGCTAAGCTTCCACACATAATGTTGATCTTTTTTGCACATGTTACACTTTAAGATACATCACACAAATGTGCCAGTAAATTTTTAATAACGATCTAAATGTCTGATCTTCTGGGCTCGAAATTCTTCTAAGTGGTCATCCTCAAAGAGTTGATCTTTAAATGAGATTCAAACACTTTGTGATTTAAGAAATTCATCGTACATTCACGAACATAGTTCATCTTGCGTAAACAGAAATTTACTTTGAATGTAACGCTTTTCAAACCACCAATCTCAACATTTTCCCGTGACCTGTTAGAAATAGGTTCGTTTCAGCAGTTGCCAGAGAGCGCCAGATTAACAGGCGTCACTGCGCTTGCGCAGTGACGATGACGCAGGAAACCCGATGTTCCTACTAGTAAAACATTAAGAGATCTTACATTATGACATAAAAGAAACAAGACATCAGAGGATACTTCAAGAGCATCGGAATTTTGTGAACCATACTAAAATGTATAATTCGGCTTGAAGTGCGCATTCTTATGTCCAGATGCAAATTTTCTTGGAGTAACAGTACTGTATTATCTCAGGTTTGGTTCTTTATTATGGCATAATGCCATACGTGCACTTGAAAAGCAGCGAACAGTTGAAACCAGCCAACAGTGTGAAATTAAACACTGTGTTTCAAATAAATTGACTGCCTCAGCATAAAAGATTTAATAAAAGCCAAATCTCTTTAGCTAACCGACAAAAATAACTTCATTGTTCTGCAGGGCGATTAATGCTTGACTGTCAGAAAGGTGGAAATAAAATCTGAAACTAGTAACATATTTTAGCCTTCCGTAATTATGCGAACGTATTTTAATTCATTTGCTAGCTACCGACCACAAAAATCCGTTTTGTTTTCATTTACCGTGAGAGCAAGAAACAAGGAGCAAACGACAAAACCACTGAACATAAATACAGGTCACATGGAGACGACCCACCTCCCCACCACAACTCAGACCGCTCTGTGCATCATCCCCAGGTCTATGATATAGGACAATACTAGATAGTGGCACCCAGCCACACTTTCGTAACTAGAAGCAACTGCGCATGCCCAAGAGCCCGCCCACAACTGCTCAAACGAATCTAATCTAAATAGTTGTCATGTCACGCTCATCGGAGGCAATTTGTTATTATGAAGCATTGTATAGTCTTTGTAAAGCCTTTGACACACTTTGTTGTTGGCAGACGCTTGTCTGAGCATTGTTTTTTGTTGTTGTATATGGCGCATTTCCTTTGCAACTGAAGTTTCATTTCAGTTTTCTTTTTTTCTCTCATTCATGTTTTGTTGCTGCAGGATTATTCAGCAGTAGCAGGATACAGTAATATCCTTTGTGAGATTATTGGTTCTTACCAGCCAAAATAAAAAAATTTAAGTGAAAACTACAACAATGAAAAACTCCCAGAATTCTAAACAATTTCTGAGTTTTTCCCGGTTTTCTCCCAGATGCAAAAATTCCTGGGTTTTTCCCGGATCTCCAGATTGTCCTGAGTCATATACACCCTGCTTCAGGTCTTTTAGTATAGTAACCATGATGGTTTTGAGTCAAAAATGAGGCCCAGAGGCCTCACACAGTTTTAAAAGGGAGAATGGTGTCCCACATATGGAATTTAGATAAATTAAAAATATGATGAAAACAATGAAAAAGGACACAAACAATTCTCTGCAGAAAGTGTAAAACCAGTCTTTGCCACCCACACCTCCAACTCCTTCACCATAAGTTTCAACTGACAACTTGCTGCTGCAGTACTGGAGGAAGAGCAAAACACCACAAAATTATCCACAAATAAGGAGTACAGGGTGAGACTCCCTACTGTGGACATCTATTGTTACCAATTTGGAGGGGGGGGGGGGGGGGGGGGGGGAGGTTCGGTGACTGACACCAACAAAGTATTTGAGTTACAACTCCTGTTGTGCTGAGTATTTTATTTAATACATCCATGGCATTTATTGTAATGATTATTGCTGCAACTGACACTAAAAAGAGTTTTTGGTTTATATGGCACAGTGATAGAACGTATTAAAAGATGAAATTGACATATGACAAAATAAGAAATATGCTTGAGAACTTGGATAATGGATTTAGTGGGGAGCTATCACGAAGATCAAACAGTGAAACTGAAGATGTACATAGTCGTGGAATTCCAATTCAAGTAGTTTCTGACAGCAGCGATTCAGATGAAAATGAACAGATTAAGTATTGATATTTATTACTGTTGGCAGATATTATTGAATATAGTAGCACGTCTGCCTTGGTTGATAAATGGTTAGCATGGGGTTCTCTTTTCATATTTTTATAGATATTCAAGGAACAAGAAGGCAAACAAGGCTGGAGCCACAAACTGATCACCCTGACACAGAAAGCTTCTTAAGGGCCAGAAATTGAGCCAGCAACTGGAATTCTTTTGAATGTGGAGTCCAAGACAGGTTACCGAGAGTTTATGTGATACATTTAGTAAAGAAAATGTTTTGGCATATTAAGCGTAAGTTTTGGAGAAGAGACTGAGGCTCTTACTAAAGCACCAGCTTTTTGATGATGCTCTAACTCTAGCACCTCAATGACAGATTGAAAAATTTGCTCCTATCAGGGAAAAATGGAGCATGATATTAAGCTTCCTGAGTTTTATAATCCTAATGAATCAGTTACACTGAATGAAGAACTTGTGATTTTCCATGGACAATGCTCATTCAGGCTGCGTATTCCACCAAAACAAGGAAAATATGGCATACATGTGAACCTGTTGCACCATTCAGATACGAAATACTGCTTAGCAGGGGATCAGTATGCTGGAAAACAATGCCAATGAGGAGAAACATAACAGCGGCCCTGAAATAACAAACCTAATTTACCAATGGAGCTCTGTCCTGTTTCTCTATTTGGGAGAGGGGGGGGGAGGGGGGGAGAGAGAGAGAGAGAGAGAGAGAGAGAGAGAGAGAGAGAGAGAGCTACACCAGGAACAGTCCATGTTGCTTTTAATAATATGTCACTTCAATCAGTTACATGCTTAACAAAGGAAAGGTTGTTACAGTGCTGTCAATCAAACATCATGACATGAATGTGATGGAAGAGAAGCCAGACATCATTCTATTCTACAACTATACAAAATCTGGAGTGGATTCACTTAAGTGTGTAAGGGTTTACAACTGTAGTCGAGCAATGTGGCGATGGCCAATGGCAGCATTTTTCAACTTGATTGACATTGTAGCATACTACTCGTATGTTTTATTTCATGATACACACTAGGAATGGGGAAAGAATCATCCTACAAAGAGTTCTGGATGAAAGCAGTACCTCAAACTTGAGAACTCGGCAACCTCAATATGAAAAGATGCGCTCAAAATGCTGCATGCCTCCACTCAAAACACACAACAGCATTATTAACTTTTGGGTATGAGTGTAATCAACATCAAGGAGCTTTCAGAGAGGGATCATCATTACAGAGCCATGAGGAAAAGTGACATACAGCGTGCATAATCTGCCGAAGAAAGAATGCTGTTACTTACATGCCAGGAAGATGAATTAGTTTGTATTGTGAAATGTTCCGAGTATGAATCTTAGCGACCCTTGTAATTATGAAATTAATATAAATAAATGTAAAATTATTATTTATAATTTATTTTAAGTTCATTTAAAGGCCTTTTTTTATAAAAAAAGAGAGACCCAAAATCCTTACCCAGTATTAATCATCAAAATTTTGAACTTCTAGTCTACCAACACTATGGAAATACTCGAGTCAGATGGAGTAACGGTCATGGTCAGTCACTGAACACTTCCTCCCAAATGGTGTTGGCCAATGCAACAAAGATCACTGGTATGCACCTGATAATGGCTATAGCGAAAAGGGTGACACTTAAAACACTGCCATGGGGAACCCCACTCTCCTGTAAAAAAGAAGCTATCTGACACACATGCTTGTGTGACTCTGTACTAAAAAAGGTATCTAATGAGAAAGGACCAAGTGAAGAAAGGAAGGTGGCCACTAAAGCCCATCGGTGTAGCTGACCGAAAATTATATGCCTCAATGTAGTGTCATATGTCTTACTGGTGTTAAAAATGCCCCTAGGCAATGCCTTCTATGTAGGAAACCCTGCTGGATTTCCGCCTCTAACAGTATCAAGTGTCGACAGTTAAC
Source organism: Schistocerca cancellata (assembly GCF_023864275.1). Classification (NCBI taxonomy): domain Eukaryota; kingdom Metazoa; phylum Arthropoda; class Insecta; order Orthoptera; family Acrididae; genus Schistocerca; species Schistocerca cancellata. The sequence continues at coordinate 187,536,998 of NC_064633.1, forward strand.
TGAAGTCTCTTGAATCCACACAGAACAGCTAAGGGGTTGCCTGATCTCTGATATCAAGACCAGATTTGGTCATGTCTGGGAGCCCTATCACGAGTGTTATACAGTCCCAAATCCTGCTCGTACATGGAGAATGGGCTGTTGTAGGACTCTGAATTGGAAGAACAGAAGCCCAACTCAACCCTCTCCATGGCAGCACAGTAGTGTTCCTGGCTGGCAGTGGTGGTTAACAGTGCAAAATGCTCTATCATTGTCTGTGCAATGCCTACAGGTGTTGTGTAGAGACGTGCCTATTTCAACACAGGTAACCCACTGCCTTTACCAGAAATCCTCCTGGGGCTTCCCACACTGTTTTAGAAGAAGTGTAACAGTTGATAGAATCCAGGAAATCTTGCCATAACCTTTTCTTGCTTTCCTTGATGATGCACTGAGCCTTGGCCCTCTCTATTGGAAATGTTGCGAGGTTCTCCACAATTGGGGGGCACTTAAGCCACTGCAGAGACATCAGACACGGATTATTAAATAGCACTTATCAGGCCATTGACGGAGGGGTTGCCTCCAAGGATGACCGGAGGGAGGGCTTTGGGATGGAGAAGTCAGCAGCACATTGGATCACTCGTGTAATGTGGTCCACCCACTCCTGAACACAGCCCCGGCATTCAAACACAGCCAGCTGGCTGGCTGAATAGCGTCCAGTTGGAGCTGCTAACCAGCCAATGTCGCTGTGTCCTTTCAGGTAGAGTGCCATCCATTAGGTGGATTGGGTGTGGGAAGTATTCACTGGTCATCAGTGACTTCCCAATGAACAGATTCTGTCAGGGCTGGAGAGCAGAAAGAGGTCAATGGCTGAGGATGGCCCAGTACCAGTAGAGAAATGAGCGCAAGTGCCTGTGTTGAGGAACACTGTTCATGAGACATCATGAGGTTCTCCAGAACCTGACCCCGAGGGCAGGTAGTGTCCTCCAGTCATCCTTGCAGTCAACCTCTGCGTTGATGCCCTGACAAGTGCTGTTCAGTAGTCCACGTCAGGTGGGTGGTTCTGTGGTGGTTTAAGTGCCACAGAATGGTGGAGAACTTTGCAACATTTCAAATGGTGAAGGCTCACTGCATCATCAAGGAAAGCAAGAAAAGGTTATTGCAAGCTTTCCTGGATTCTATCAAGTACATGGTGGACACTGAAATCTCCCGAAACATGGTTCAAATGGCTCTGAGCACTATGGGACTTAACATCTGAGGTCATCAGTCCCCTAGAACTTAGAACTACATAAACCTAACTAACCTAAAGACATCACACACATCCATGCCCGAGGCAGGATTCGAACCTGCGACCATATCGGCTCCAGACTGAAGCGCATAGAACCGCTCGGCCACACTGGTCGGCTGAAATCTCCCAGTAGGATATGGTCAGGGGAGTTGTTCTCCAAGGACTGTGAGAACCTCAGAGTCAGTCGCATCCTGCAAAGGTAAATACAATGAGCAAACAGTGATCCTCTGACATACATTTCAACTGCAACTGTTGCAGACCAGTAGCCAGACGGAGAATCAAAAACTTGTGCACATTATTGACAAACACAGCGACTCCTGCCTTGGCTATTTCCCCAGTCACATCGTCATTAAGGATAGCCCCATAGCCCAGGGGCATCACACACTTTAAAATGTGTTTCCTGCAAACTCAAGCACAGGCGGCATTCCTCCACTTGGAGCAGTTTCAATTCCTCTCCACGTGTTCTCAACCCATTAATGTTCCACTGTAGTATGGGAGCCATTTATCATGGGGGTTGCACTTTCACCCTGTCTCTCTGCTGGAGAGAGAGGGAATGGCTGGAGGATCAGTCTTGGAGTGAGGTAAGTGCCCATGGCCAACATCAAGGTCCACTGCCTCTGAAGATCAATCGTGGTAGATGTCAAAGAAGATAGATGTCAAAGACAGACAGACATTGATATCATTGGACTGGTTACGTCCCATCTCTGTTAGAAGCTGACACTAGGCCTTTGATTTTTTGGCCTCTGGAGGCTTTGAAGCCACAACTATGGTAGTGGCAGTGGCAGTGCTGGACAGTGAACAAGACAGAATCTTTGGAGGTGCAGGAAGTCCCACAACATTGGCAACCACTGCCCTTTCTGATGTTCTGGGGAGAGGTATGGGGCTATGGGCTTTGATATAACTGCAGCAGCACAGCTCCATTGACAAATGCAGGTGCTAGTGCTGACACTAGTGAGCTTAGTTTGTGTAACAGCACCAGCTTTTTGAAGAACTAATGCTGCCTTAGCTACACAATCAACATGCCTCACTGCTATGCAGCAGCCCAGGGTTCAATTCCCTGTCAGGTTGGAGAATTTCTCCAATCAGGGGCAGGGTCAAAGACAAAAAGCAGATTTCAGAGTACCTGTTGGCTTAACACAAAAGTTTTTTCCCAAGTACAGATAGTGTTGAGGATCAGTGGACAAAGTTCAAAACCATCGTACATTATGCGTTAGATGAGTATGTGCCAAGCAAGATCGTAAGAGATGGAAAAGAGCCACCGTGGTACAACAACCGAGTTAGAAAACTGCTGCGGAAGCAAAGGGAACTTCACAGCAAACATAAACATAGCCAAAGCCTTGCAGACAAACAAACATTACGCGAAGCGAAATGTAGTGTGAGGAGGGCTACGCGAGAGGCGTTCAATGAATTCGAAAGTAAAGTTCTATGTACTGACTTGGCAGAAAATCCTAAGAAATTTTGGTCTTATGTCAAAGCGGTAGGTGGATCAAAACAAAATGTACAGACACTCTGTGACCAAAATGGTACTGAAACAGAGGATGACAGACTAAAGGCCGAAATACTAAATGTCTTTTTCCAAAGTTGTTTCACGGAGGAAGACTGCACTGTAGTTCCTTCTATAGATTGTCGCACAGATGACAAAATGGTAGATATTGAAATAGACGACAGAGGGATAGAGAAACAATTAAAATCGCTCAAAAGAGGAAAGGCCTCTGGACCTGATGCGATACCAGTTCGATTTTACACGGAGTAAGCGAAGGAACTTGCCCCCCTTCTTGCAGCGGTGTACCGTAGGTCTCTAGAAGAGCGTAGCGTTCCAAAGGATTGGAAAAGGGCACAGGTCATCCCCGTTTTCAAGAAGGGACGTCGAACAGATGTGCAGAACTATAGACCTATATCTCTGACGTCGATCAGATGTAGAATTTTGGAACACGTATTGTGTTCGAGTATAATGACTTTTCTGGAGACTAGAAATCTACTCTGTAGGAATCAGCATGGGTTTCGAAAAAGACGGTCATGTGAAACTCAGCTCGCGCTATTCGTCAACGAGACTCAGAGGATCATAGACACAGGTTCACAGGTAGATACCGTGTTTCTTGACTTCCGCAAGGCGTTCGATACAGTTCCCCACAGTCGTTTAATGAACAAAGTAAGAGCATATGGACTATCAGACCAATTGTGTGATTGGATTGACGAGTTCCTAGATAACAGGACGCAGCACGTCATTCCCAATGGAGAGAAGTCTTCCGAAGTAAGAGTGATTTCAGGTGTGCCGCAGGGGAGTGTCATAGGACCGTTGCTATTCACAATATACATAAATGACCTGGTGGATGACATCAGAAGTTCACTGAGGCTTTTTGCAGATGATGCTGTGGTGTATCGAGAGGTTGTAACAATGGAAAATTGTACTGAAATGCAGGAGGATCTGCAGCAAATTGACGCATGGTGCAGGGAATGGCAATTGAATCTCAATGTAGACAAGTGTAATGTGCTGCGAATACACAGAAAGATAGATCCTTTATCATTTAGCTACAAAATAGCAGGTCAGCAACTGGAAGCAATTAATACCATAAATTATCTGGGAGTACGCATTAGCAGTGATTTAAAATGGAATAAGCATATAATGTTGATCGTCGGTAAAGCAGATGCCAGACTGAGATTCATTGGAAGAATCCTAAGGAAATGCAATCCGAAAACAAAGGAAGTAGGTTACAGTACGCTTGTTCGCCCACTGCTTGAATACTGCTCAGCAGTGTGGGATCCGTACCAGATAGGGTTGATAGAAGACATAGAGAAGATCCAACGGAGAGCAGCGCGCTTCGTTACAGGATCATTTAGTAATCGCGAAAGCGTTACGGAGATGATAGATAAACTCCAGTGGAAGACTCTGCAGGAGAGATGCTCAGTAGCTCGGTACGGGCTTTTGTTAAAGTTTCGAGAACATACCTTCACCGAAGAGACAAGCAGTATATTGCTCCCTCCTACGTATATCTCCCGAAGAGACCGTGAGGATAAAATCAGAGAGATTAGAGCCCACACAGAGGCATACAGACAATCCTTCTTTCCACGAACAATACGAGACTGGAATAGGAGGGAGAACCGATAGAGGTACTCAAGGTACCCTCCGCCACACACCGTCAGGTGGCTTGCGGAGTATGGATGTAGATGTAGATGTAGAGGGTGTTGTGATGCCTTCATCATCATCATCATCATCATCATCATCATCATCAACAACGAACTTCCCCAGGTGGGGGACTCCGGCCATCGATGCCATATGGTCATTTCAAGAGCGGACACAAATTTGGTAGCGAACCTGGAGGGCAGCATGGCTTTACACGTCTCTTTTTAACAAAAGTGTCCCACCGTGCAACCACTTGACAGATTTTAATGTATCTGTAAAACCCTTTAGACCCTGCTGAATGTAAAGAGGGCAAACTTTCTCAAAGCGCCCCTCTTTTCTATCAACTATAAACAGTACTTCCTGAGTTGCAGCATGTGCTCTGTTACTAAAAACAGTATCACCCTGAACAAACCCAGTATCTGGAGGGCCATCACACGTGGCTTCTTGAGCAAATGGGTGTTGTCACCTATCAACTGTCCACTCACCAGGAGGAGAAAATTTCAAGGATTCCATCTCAATCCCACAAGCAGTTAGGGACATAAGGGTCCATCCAGAGCCCCATGTGCTTAGGTAAGCCTTATGCAACTGAGATGCAGCATGTTCCCTGAAGGTTGTACTCTAACAACTGTTCCACCTCAACAGCCATGCACCTCATCGGTACGTAATACACCTTGAGATTGAGGTTTATTTTATAAAAGGTTTTTACCATCCTTGAGATCCATGTGGTCAAGTCAAGATCCCCATTCCCTGTGGCGCAAAACATACCACCAATATGCCGTAAGTGGTCGCTGAAGATTGCCCAGATTATGTTCACTTACCAGCCCCAGCTAAGGAAAACAAACAAACAAACATACACACACACACACACACACACACACACACACACACACACACACACAGTCCCAGTGTGTTGCTACATAACAAATTTCATGATTATTTATGCATTACCAGTTCACTGAGCTGCATCAAACCAGTCTCAGGACTAAAGACCACAACAACAACAACAACAACCATTTCATTGGAATCTTTTAATCCTTTCTTTTGCTTTCTAACAAATGTTTTCTTGCATCCTATATTACTTTCCTTCTCCTTCATTCCACATCTCCCCTTTTTCTCTTTTCGCCTCTTTGATAAAGACGAAATCACATGCCTATCTTGCAGTACTTCTTTGGCAGTCATGCGCTCATCTATGGATGATACTCAAGGTTACTGGTATATAACCATTTATGGTTAGTCTTTTGTCGCCAACTCATGTTGTTGTTTATGGCCCTGAGAATATGGTGTTCCACACCTGTCCAATCTTAGGTGCCCTTTCCCTTTCACTGCCATTTCACTGTATTTGTTTAATTAAATTAATTAGTTTTATCATGACATAGTAAGTTGTTATTTTGGCAGTATAATTTTCAGTTATGCTTGGCGATGGTGCCTTCATTAGGGTCAGGTTGTAAATGACTAAAAAAATTATGTTTGCTATGGTATTGATGGGGCAAAGTTCCATTTTTGTGACCATTGTGTAAGTTGTACGAACACTACTCAAATGTCTGCCTCTGCACTCTGACACTGTAACTCTTCCACATATTTATTTAATGCTCGTTACGACTAAGTCTATTTTCGTATTAACCCTTCGGTTTTATTGTAACATCATTTCTTTGGCTGTGTTTGACAAGCATACAATTTTCCTATTGCATTTGTCACAACTGAATTATAAATGGAAAAAAAATTATGTTTGCTATTTTTGTACTCGCTGTACACTGTTCTGTTTCTGGGCATGTTGTGTGATTTGTATGTAATGCTATCTTGATATTGCGGTATCGACCACCATACTGTTCACTGCACTTTCTAGGGTGCCTTCGGTGTTGGGCGACAATGCCTCCACAGCAGCTTTAGTTTTACGTTTTATCTGCGAGAGTGGGTTTTATACTTCTATGTAGGTTTTAGCGCATGTCCTTTGTCCCTCTGTGTCCTCCACCTTAGTGCTTTTAGGGTGGAGGTTTTAATCTGTTGCAGAGTGGCTGTCTTTCCCTTTTTATTCTCTTGGTTGGCCAGCCACTGTAATCTGCTTTCATGTTTTACTCCCTTCTGTTTCTAGCACCTCTCTCATGTTTTCTTGTCCTCTTTTGTTCATTTTAGTATTTGTTGCCTTCCCTTTGTTCTTGTGGCTTTTCCTTTCTTTCTGTTTTGTGTTATATGTTTTGTCCGTTTTATTCTCACCCTTGTGGCATTGTTTTATTAGCAACAATGGACCGATGACCTCGTAGTTTGGTCCCTTCTCTCTCTTTAAACCAACCAACCATATACTAATACCACAGATCAATCTGTCTTCAAGCCTGTAGCAAGCCTTGCCCACTATGAAAGTCTGTAAATGTTATTCAACTGGCAAATGCACAAAACGGGCTCACAGCATGCATGTTCAAACTTAAGTACACCCTAGAAAGTGCAGTGAACCGGATGGTGGCCGATACTGCAATATCAAGACAGCATTACATACAAATCACACAACAGGCCCAGAACTGTGTACAGTGAGTATAAAAATAGCAAACATAACTTTTTTCCATTTATAATTCAGTTGTGACAAATGCAATAGGAAAATTGTATGTTTGCCAAACACAGCCAAAGAAATCATGTGACAATAAAACCAAAGGGTTAATAGGTACATTGGCTTAGTCGTAACGAGCATTAAATAAATACGTGAAAGAGTTACAGTGTCAGGGTGCAGATGCAGACATTCGAATAGCGTTATGTACAACTTACACAGTGGACACAAAAATGGAACTTTGCCCCATCAATACCATGGCAAACATAATTTTTTTAATCATTTACAACCTGACCCTAATGAAGGCACCATTGCCAAGTTAAAAGTCTGCTGCAAAGTGGCTAAAAGTGGGCAGCCCAGCAAGAGGTGGACGACTGTCATTTGGGAGCCAAGCCACACAGGTGGGTCCTCGCAGCGGAGTAGGTGACCATGTGTTAGCCACATATTGCCAATGCGGAGCTGGCAGAGGACAACTGATTCCCTGCGAGAGGCTAGCATGGAAGACTTCCACACATTCATAGTCTCCTTAATGACACGCAGTTTGTTGTGCGTGTTGTTATGCCATTCCATCTCCCAAAGCCGGAAAACCATGAAATGTAAGAAAGAACGCAGGTCAGCTTCGGAGATGCCTATCTCCAGAAGCGGTTTCCGCATCACCTGTTTGGCCAGCCTGTTGGCAAGTTCGTTGACAGGGATACCGACATGTCCTGGGGTCCAAACAAACACCACAGAACTGTGGGACTGTTCCAGGGCATAGATTGACTCCTGAATGGACGCTATCAGAGGGTGGCAAGGGTAGCACTGGTTGATAGCCTGTAGGCTGCTCCATGAGTCAGTACACAGGAGAAATGACTCGCCAGGGCATGAGCAGATGTACTCGAGAGCACGAGATATGGCTGCCAGCTCTGCAGTGACCACTGCAGCCAACTGGCAAGGAGTGCTGTTCAAACCTCCATGAACATATGCGAAGCCTATGTGACCATCAGCCATTGAGTCCATGAACATATGAGAAGCTTAAGTGACCATCCGCCATTGAGCCATTGGTGTAAACAACTTCAGAGCCCCGGAAAATGTCAAGAATCGGGAGGAAGTGACAGCGGAGAGCGGCGGGGTTAACGGAGTCCTTAGGACCATGCAAGAGGTCCAGACGAAGCTGGAGCTGAAGTGTACATCCCGGAGGCATATGTGAACAGACCACAAGGAGAGGTGATAAAGGGAAGGACTCCAGTTTGGAGAGAAGGTACCGCATGTGACCCAAAATCGTTAGCCCCGATCTGGGCTGCCAATGCAGGAGGTGGACTGCCACAGGCAGTAAAAGGAGACGGTAATTCGGATGCTCAGGGTAACTATGAATGTGTGCTGCGTAACTGGCGAGCAGTTGTGCACGTCTCATCTGCAGTGGAGGGACACCAGCCTCCACCAGTACGCTGGTCACTGGACTCGTCCTAAAAGCTCCTGTCGCTCGTCGAACCCCACAGTGGTTCACAGTATCGAGTAAATGCAATGCTGAAGGCGCTGCCAAACCATAAACCACACTCCCATAGCCAATTTGGGATTGCACAAGGGCACTGTAGAGCTGCAGCAGCGTACAGTGATATGCACCCCAATCGGTGTTGCTCAAGCAACATAGGGCATTTATGTGCTGCCAGCACTTCTGCTTAAGCTGAAGAAGATGAGGGAGCCAAGTCAATCAAGCATCGAAAACCAGTCCTAGGAATTGATATGTCTCCACTACAGTGAGTGGATCGTCATTAAGATAAAGTGTGGGTTCCGGATGAACAGTACGACGCCGACAGAAGTGCATGACACACGACTTTTGTGGCTGAAAACTGGAAGCCATGGGCTAGATCCCATGACTGCGCCTTATGGATGGCTCCCTGTAGGTGCCGCTCAGCAACAACAGTACTGGAGCAGCAGTACAAAATACAGAAGTCTTCTGCATACAGAGAAGGTGAGACGGAGGGCACAACAGCCTCTGCTAGACCGTTAATGGCCACTAAAAATAGAGACACACTCAATATAGAGCCCTGCGGGACTCCATTCTCCTGGATGGATGGAACTATGCGAGTCATTGGACATGGAAAGTACGGAGCGACAGGAAATCAGAAGTGGTTTCTGGAGACCCCACTCATACAATGTGGCAACGTATGATGTCCCCAAGTTGTGTCGTATGCTTTACGTAAGTCAAAAAAGACAGCAATCAGGTGTTGCTGTCTGGAAAAGGCTGTTCAGATGGCAGACTCAATGGACACAAGATCAACAGTGATAGAGCGACCTTGGCGGAAGCTGCCCTGACATGGAGCCAGCAAGCCACGCGACTCCAGGACCCAACCCAACTGCCGAAATACCATATGCCATATGTTCTTGCAGCTTACAAAGAACATTGGTGAGGCTGATGGGCCGATAGCTATCCACATCAAGCAGGTTTTTACCGGGTTTGAGCACCAGAATGATGGTGCTCTCCCACAAATGCGAAGGAAATATGCCATCGCACCAGATCCAGTTGAAGGTGATGAGAAGATGTTGCTTGTAGTCAGATGAGATATGTTTAATCATCTGGCTGTGGATGCAGTCAGACCCAGGAGCTGTGTCGGGGCAACGTGCAAGGGCACTGAGGAGCTCTCACTCTGTAAATGGGGCGTTATAAGATTCACTGCAGCGTGTAGTGAATGTGAGGACGTTCCCTTCCAGCCACTGTTTGAGTGCGCGAAAGGCTGGGGGTAATGCTCTGACGCAGAGGCTCGAGCAAAGTGCTCTGCAATCGCGTTTGCATCGGTACATAACTCGCCATTTATGGTAACACGGGGGACAGCTGTTGGGGCCTGGTACCCGAAAGACATTTGATCTTTGCCCAGACTTGGGAACGTGACGTGTGGCACCCAATGGTGGAGACGTATCTCTCACAACACTCCTCCTTCCATTGTCTGATAAGGTAGTGAACATGGGCACTGAGTCGTTTAAAAGCTATGAGGTGCTCCACGGAAGGGTGCTGCTTATGCCACTGTAGAGCTCGCCGACACTCCTTAACTGCTTCAGCAACTTCCGGCGACCCCAAGGGACTGCCTTACACCGGAAGCACCGTAAAGAGGGAGGGATAATGTTTCCTGCCACAGAAACAATTGTGCTAGTCACCTGCTCAACCATCACACTGATATTACCATGTGGGGGTGATTCAGCGGTGACAGCAGAGGTGAAAGTTCCCCAGTCCGTCTTGTTCAAAGCCCACCTGGGTAGGCGGCCGTTTGCCTGATACTGGGGCAGTGACAGGAAAATGGGGAAGTAGTCACTATCACACAGGTCGTCATGTGCTCTCCAGTGGATAGATGGGAGAAATCCTGGGCTGCAAATTGATAAGTCAATGGCCGGGTAACTACCATGAGCCACACTGAAATGTGTGTCTGCCCAAGTATTTAAGAGGCAGAGGTCAAATTGCGTCAGTGAAGTTTCGACATCTCTCCCTCGGCCAGTGAGCATGGTACCACCCCACAAAGGGTTATGGGCATTAAAATCTCCCAGAAGTAGGAAAGGTTTCGGGAGTTGATCAATCAGTGCAGCTAATATATTCAGAGGTACTGGACCACCTGGAGGAAGATATACATTGCAGACAGTTATTTCCTGTGTCTTCCTTATTCTGACAGCCACAGCTTCAAGAGGGGTTTGAGGGGGCACATGTTCACTACAGACCGAGTTTAGGACATAAACGCAAACTCCACCTGACACTCAATTTTAGTCGCTACAGTCCCTTATAGCCGCGGACTGCAACGATTCGCATTGCTGGGAACCAGGTTCCCTGGAGGGCAATGTAGATAGCAGGTGCAAAGCTTAACAGTTGCCGTAGCTCAGCCAGGTAGTGGAAAAAACTGCTGCAATTCCACTGGAGGATGACATCGTGAGATTGGGAAGGCAAGGAACATTCAATGAGGCAGTTTACGCCTCAGAGTCACCTGCTGCCACCGATTTATTACCTGAGCAGTCTATATACATTGTGTCTGAGGGTCTGGCGAGATCTAGGTCCTCAGTGCACGCCAAAATCACCCCATCCTCAGATGCAGAGCTTGTAGGTAGTAGTGGTGTGGGTGCCACCACAATTTCCTTGTTCTTAGGGATTTTCTTTTTGGATTTCTCTCCTGCTCCTTGGGTTTCCCTAGCTGGGAGGTCTTCACTGGCTCAGCATCTGGGACTGAGAATGAACGTGAAGCCGTACAAGCAGCTGCTTTCGGGCTCTTCAGCCACTGGTGGGTGTCGTCTTTCCCACTAGAAGAAACCTGGGAAGGGAGTGACCCAAGAGACCCCTTCCTAGCGAGAGAAGCCGAAGAAGGCGTACACTTCTCCAGCTTAGAAGTGGGGACGGATGTCCCCGATGCTTGGGGGGAGGGGTGTTTGCTCCCAAAGTAGGTGATGCAGGAGCAACAGGGAGGGAAATGCGCCCCCCCCCCCCCCCCCCATACAGGGGGCAGGTGTAGAGACCAGTCTGTCCAGGGTCTTTTACTCCATGATTTTTCTTTCTTTCTGGAGAATCCTGCAGTCAGGCGAGCAAGGCAAATGGTGCACTCCACAGTTGACACAGATGGGAGGCAGGGCACATGTAGTATTGGGATGTGATGGGCGTCCGCAATCTCGACATGTGACATTGGAAGTACAGCAGGAACACATATGCCGAAATTCCAGCACTTAAAGCACTGCATCGGGAGAGGGATATAGGGCTTTACATCACACTGGTAGACCATCACCTTGACCTTCTTGGGCAATGTATCACTCTCAAAGGCCAAGATGAAGGCACCGGTGGCAACCTGATTATCCTTTGAACTCTGGTGGACACGCCGGACGAAATGTACACCTCACCACTCTAAATTGGTGCGCAGCTCCTCGTCGAACTGCAAAAGAAGGTCTCTGTGAAATATGATACCCTGGACCATATTTACGCTCTTATGGAGCGTGATGGTTACAGAAATTTCGCCCAGCTTGTCACAAGCGAGTAACTCCCGTGACTGGACAGAGGAAGCTGTTTTGATCAAAACTGACCCAGATCTCATTTTGGACAAGCCCTCCACCTCCCCAAACTTCTCCTCTAAATGCTCAACAAACAACTGAGTCTTCATCGTCATGAAAGATTCCCCATCAGCTCTCAAGCATACAAGGTACCAGGGCGAATATGATCCACTGCCATCCTTAGCCTGACGTTCCTCCCATTGTGTGGCCAGGGAGAGGAACAATATGGGGTCGTACTTCTGTGCGTTGAATTGAGCTCGCCATCGCTTAGAGACTGTTGGTGTTCCACCAGCAGCAGGAGATGATTGACTACACTTCATCACGTATCATCCGCCCTGATGCCACCCTCTCCAACGAGGGGCCCTCACCACGAGTGCCACCCAGCTGCAGGAAAGGCCACCTGGCAGGACGGCCATTGCCAGGAGTCCCGATGCCCCACGGGGATGGGCATCTACCCCTTGGCATACGTGAAGAGCTAACGACGCAGGCATCAGCAGAGCTATCCCTGTGTGGTCAGGGGGTCTACAACCAACAGGGTACATGGCAGCCCCACCACAAGGGATTGGTTACCGTGCTGGATATCACGTGCAAAGAAGTCCACGGTCATCGTCGACGCAGAAAGCGGCACTGCATAGTGGATGGTGGGAAACGCACCCAGGAAGGTGTCCTTGCCCAAGAGATGGACAATGGGTAGGACTGCAAAGCGACGACGAGAAAGTGGGCTAAAGATCTCAATGCACACTGGACACAATGCACCTCGTAAGACGCCCTTCCCCAATTGGCTTGCTCTTCAGGAAAATTTTGAAGGATGGAGGTCAAACCCTACAGGGGACCGTCACATGAAGGCCGAAACGTGGGAAACTCTCGTACAACAGGCAGGAGACCTCGGGTCTATTCTAACCCCCGGACCCGCAGAGAGATATTTATATATGTTTCAACATTCAAAGCTACTGTTAGCAACTGATACTGTAACTACAGCAACAAAGTTACATATTATACGAGGGTAAGTCAATTATTATCTGCAATTTAGTTATATTTTTGTTTATTTTGGTAGTAATGACATTTTACATTGATGAAGCATGCTTGTTTATTTATTGTTATATCACTGCAATTTTCAAGCTGCTAGGTTAGTTTCGTTATCGCTGCTATGCTGTTAATCATGGCTGCTCCGCTGTCTATTTGCACCAAAGAAGAGCAACATTCAGTGATCCGTTTTTTGTGGTCGGCAGGCGTATAAGGGGCCAAAATTCATCACAAGACTTTTGGTACAGTATGGGAACAATGTTTAGCCACAACGGAGGGTCTATGAATGGATTGAAAAATTCTGAAATGGTCGCACAAGTGTTACACACAATGAATTAGCTGGACGCCCATTTACCGCCACAAATGAAGAAACCATTGAGAGTTCACGTCAAATGACTCTCTTAGACAGACGATTAACTATTGACGAAGTGGCACATCATCTACAAATTAGTCACAGTTCTGCCTATGAAATCATTCAAATCAGAATTGGGTTTCATGAAGTTTGTGCAAGATTGGTCCCACAACAATTCACACAGTTGCATAAACAAACGCAATTGGACATCCACAAAAAACATTTAGATCACTATGGTAATGAAGGGAACAACTACTTAAGACAGTATCATTAATGGTGACGAAACATGGATCCATCATTACGAGCCTGAGAGTAAACGGCAGAGTATGGAATGGAAACATTCAAGAAAAAGTTCAAGACCCAACCATCTGCAGGAAAGATGATGCTTACGTTTTTTTGGGATGCACAAGGTCCAGTAATGGAACATTATAGGGAAAGGGGCACAACAATAAACAATGTACGTTACAGTGAGATGTTTGCTGCCTGGCTAAGGCCTGCAATTCAAAGCAAACTTCGAGGATTGCTGTCAAAAGGTGGTGTGTTGTTGCACAACAATGCTTGTCCACACACTGCTGCCCAAACTGCTGAAACGCTCCAGAAACTCAAATTTGAAGCACTAGATCATCCTCCTTGGGAGATCCAGTCCTGACAAAACTCTACCATCTGGTGAGCAAGATGTATGAGACAGGTGTAATACCCTCAGACTTCAAGAAGAATATAATAATTCCAATCCCAAAGAAAGCAGGTGCTGACAGATGTGAAAATTACCAAACTATCAGTTTAATAAGTCACAGCTGCAAAATACTAACGCTAAATTCTTTACAGACGAACGGAAAAACTGGTAGAAACCGACCTCGGGAAAGATCAGTTTGGATTCCGTAGAAATATTGGAACACATGAAGCAATACTGACCTTACGACTTATCTTAGAAGAAAGATTAAGGAAAGGCAAACCTACGTTTCTAGCATTTGTAGACTCAGAGAAAGCTTTGGACAATGTTGACTGGAATACTCTCTTTCAAATTCTGAAGGTGGCAGGGGTAAAATACAGGGAGCAAAATGCTATTTACAATTTGTACAGAACCAGATGGCAGTTATAAGAGTTGAGGGACATGAAAGGGAAGCAGTGGTTGGGAAGAGAGTGAGACAGGGTTGTAGCCTGTCCCCAATGTTATTCAATCTTAATACTGAGCAGGCAGTAAAGGAAACAAAAGAAAAATTCGGAGTAGGTATTAAAATCCATGGAGAAGAAATAAAAACTTTTAGGTTCGCCGATGACATTGTAATTCTATCAGAGACAGCAAAGGACTTGGAAGAGCAGTTGAATGGAATGGACAGTGTCTTGAAAGGAGGATAGAAGATGAACATCAACAAAAGCTAAATGAGGAGAATGGAATGTGGTCGAATTAAGTCAGGTGATGCTGAGGGAATTAGATTAGGAAATGGGACACTTAAAGTAGTAAAGGAGTTTTACTATTTGGGGAGCAAAATAACTGATGATGGTCGAAGTAGAAAGGATATAAAATGTAGACTGGCAATGGCAAGGAAAGCGTTTCTGAAGAAGAGGAATTTGTTAACATCGAGTACAGATTTAAGGGCCAGGAAGTCGTTTCTGAAAGTATTTGTATGGAGTGTAGCCATGTATGGTAGTGGAACATGGACGATAACTAGTTTGGACAAGAAGAGAATAGAAGCTTTCAAAATGTGGTGCTACAGAAGAATGCTGAAGATTAGATGGGTAGATCACATAACTAATGATGAGGTATTAAACAGAATTGGGGAGAAGAGGAGTTAGTGGCACAACTTGACAAGAAGAAGTGACCGGTTGGTAGGACATGTTCTGAGGCAGCAAGGGATCACAAATTTAGCATTGGAGGGCAGCATGGAGGGTAAAAATCATAGAGGGAGACCAAGAGATGAATACACTAAGCAGATTCAGAAGGATGTAGGTTGCAATAAGTACTGGGAGATGAAGAAGCTTGCACAGGATAGAGTAGCATGGAGAGCTGCATCAAACCAGTCTCAGGACTGAAGACCACAACAACAACAACAACAACAACAGATCATCCTCCATATAGCCCTAATCTTGCCCCTTCTGATTGTCACGTGTTTGGTCAACTCAAACAGGCATTAAGGGGCCGTTGAATTGCCTCGGACAAAGCAGTGAAAGAAGAGGTGCATTCCTGGCTCGCAGCTCAACCGAGAACCTTCTTCTATGAGTGCATCAGGATGCTTATACAATGATGGACCAAGTGCGTTGAAATGCAAGGAGACTATGTTGAAAATTGATGTTCTTGTAAGTTTCCTATTTGATTACAATAAAATTTTATAACTACTTTGGGGATAATAATTGACTTACCCTCGTATTTAGTATTTGGCCCCTTTTATCACTGATGCCTACCTTTTGTTGTACCAATGCACTCGACGAATGTCGCAAGCCCTATCGAAGTGCTTGCTTTTCTTTTGAAGGCTCACCACAAACAATTGTTACTTCTCCTTTTTCTTCCATGGAATTTGCATGATTTTGCAAACAAAATGGAACACAGCATGTTAGGACAGCTCCACTCTTGCCACAGCCTAAAGATGAGACTGAACATTTCGTTCAAATGTTCAAGATGGAAATGTGAAACCTTCAAGCTCCACATTCACGTGACTGTACCTTAATGATGATTCTGTGTTCATATCATACTTTGTCTGCTCCTGACAATTTCGCCAGCAGAACACTTGCGTGGAAGATGCCATAGGACCTTGCTGCATTTGCTTCATCCTTACTGCTCTGCACCAGCTTAAGACATCACCGTGGAGTATTACTTGAACGTCACGAGTTCAATATCAAGTGTACAATGTACAACGAGTCAAATTTATGGGAATATGGCACTGTTCTCAGGTAAGTTGGCACAGTGCAGTACACCACTGACAGCAGCGTAAGCACGCATCAGCGCCACCAAAATCAGCTACAGCTTCATGAATTCAGTATTGCAGATCAAACTGTTTTTGATTTCTTCACTGCATGAAACCTGACCAGTTCCTCCACTCATAGCCGTCTCACTGATGGAAGTCTCCACCTGCCCACCTGAGAACTCCTTGCCGCCAACACTGCATGTCACCTCCCCCATTGACATTGACACCATCACCGTCGGCTAGCCACCAGCACACACTATAGCATCCTGTGCTGTCAAATGCGTTCTGTGCCTGGTTTTCCAGGGCAGTTTCCCTGGTACTCACAGGGAGCAATTTCGGGATGTGGGTTGGTCTGCTCTGTCTCCAGCCAAGCAACCAGCATCCTCACTATCCACAGCACAAGTATAGTGAGTGATACATGCCATTCATGGAAGGCCATGTATTACATACATCAAATATAGTGCTCAGAGTAAAGATGTGCATCGGACCACATACAATGGGATAGTATTACTCAACAGGTGCGGAGTCTACCTGCTGAACAATAAATGTAATCTCCATGGGACAAGGAGCAATGAAGGAACTCTGGTACCATGGAAGATTTCCGGCACATAGGAAGACAAATATGATGTACATAAGCAACTGTTGTTATATACTATTCACAGAATGTTAATGACATGTCTTTGAGACAGTAATATTAGCTGGTTCCCATGTAACCTTTTGTAAAAGGTTGTGATAATTTACATAGTTAAATGAAATCGATCTATACTTTATTCAAGCAGAGAAGCAGTGTTTTGTTTTATAGCCACTTCACTTAATAGAAATCTGCAAGGAAGAAAGAAGTTTGATGCCGAGGAAGAACAGGGCAGGGCACAGCACAGCTGGACTCTGCAATAAATCATGAGAGTTGCAAGGCTGATTATCTAAACCAATCTAATAAGGGAGTGTTAAGGCAGCAGTGTTAGGTGTAGCTGCATGGAGTAATAGGTCAAGAACAGACATTGCTCAAGCAATCAAAACATCGCCACACTAGCTAAATACAGCAGTCATACTCCACAGACCTCTCCCCATACCTTACAAGTTGGGCAGGGAGGGGTGCGGTACCTGCCGCTATCTGATTAGCTACACTCTGAATGTGCGTGCCGCCAGTTACACCACTGCATTTCCTACAGCTGCCACCATGGCACGAAGATGGCGCCACAAATGATTACATCACTGCCAATGAAGTGCAAGCATCCCCTCTCCAGAACTCCAGTGGAGGGTGTGCTTAAGTTCAAACTTTCATGCACTGAGCCCATTTTGTGTGTTTGTCAGTTGAATTACATCTACAGACTTTCATAGTGGCCAGGGCTTGTCATCTTGTAATGGTACTTTGACTACCGCGCCTCCGCCAATACAAAGATATGATTTACAACCGCGCATGCAGAAGAGCGCTGCGCCAGTGATCGATTTTTATAAATAATTTTGATCTTTTTTTTGCGTAGGTGTTTGTTTTTAACAACTAATTGATTACTCTCTTGTCTTCATACGTTCAGACATGTATTTTTCGGCGCTGTGTTAAATATGCTTTTAAGTGGAAATTAAAACTATATTACAAAACAAAGTTATTTCAGTAGTGATTCGAAATGGTTATCGCCAAATTTATAAATTAATCCTGACAGTCACAACTTAAAGAAATTTTGATCAGACGGAGAACAAGAGGATCAGCAAACAATGAGAAAAAGGATATCCTACAAGAAAATTAAGAAGTATTCCAGACACAGCCACGAAGACTATATTATAATAAATATTATGTTTCTAACAGAATTATAAGGTAAATTTCAACTTATTTCTGATGCTATATCCTTACAGTCGCTTTTTGTAGTGTTGCCGACCCGGTCTGCCAATCACGGTTAAATTACAGCACTATCTCAATCAGTAATACGAAGTCCGCCTTATCCGTAACTTATTCCATCAAAATTCAAAACCCAATCAGATTTTCTATTTTGTATTTTCACGGCAGAACCCCAAGGAAAGGAAACACTACAATTGGCATCCTGGTGACAGGACTTACAAATCTTCGGATTTGATACAAGTGCATCTATTATAAATTTTGGACATTTTATCTAATTTTAATCACTTAATAGCATCAGAAAATGAATTTGGACTAAGTCTCATTCATTTCAATTGTAACGTCACGTGCATGAAATTTATAACAATATTGTTTGCCCTGTTATTAATTCGTGTTAATTTTCATTTTCATGCCGAGGAAATTAATTTGTTAAAAAGGAAAAGGATAACGTTCCATAAAATAATTTGCACGGATGCGAAAGAAAAATTTTGGATTGAAAACTGTATATCTGACGCTACATTTGCAACATAAGATTGGGAAAAAAAAAGGTGAGTACTGAAATTTACAGGAACCGAAATCATAGAGATCGAAGAAGAGAGGATAACAGGTACCATCCAGGATATTTTCAGAGAAATGACATACAACAACATCCAAATATGTATTGCAGGAATAACAGCAATGACAATACCAGTTACAGTCATGGGGCGAAATAATGCATGGGGCAATCACAATGGACCACCGCCACAACACATGCAATACAGCAACCCTCAATTCCTACCTAATGGAACTCCCAATGCGACGCGAGGTAATGTCAACAACCAAACAGCTGATACTTGGGTGACGCGTGACAGAAATGTAAATATTATTGAATTGGGCAATGAACCCATCCCGCAGCAACAACCGAATTTGCTGGAAAACGAACAACGACTGAGCTAAGCCCTCGAGTTACGGTCGATAGGGAGCAGAGCGCAACGGAACCGACGACTTGTTTTCTCCGATATGACGACAGTAAGAAAAAGAATTATATCAGGGTGTAGATTTTAATAGTACCAGTAAAACAAAGAAGATTATTGAGGCTATAACACGAGTCATGATTGGGAGTTATGAAGTGGAAGTAATGTTAGATACAGGAGCAGCAGCAAGTGTCATTTCAATGTCTTTATATAATGAACTCAAACGAATAATGAACATACAAACATTGCCAGTACAGAATTGTCACATTATAAGTGCCACTGGTAATAAATCAAAGAACGTGAAATTTCAAGCTCTCATTAACTTCACATTTTCAAATATACCACTCAACTACAGTTTTCTGGTAGTAGACAAATTAGTTATGCATTGCATATTAGAAATTGACTTTTTGAATGAATATCAAGCAATCATAGGTTTAGGAAAAGGGAAATTTCATTTAACCATAAACCAACAACAACTGACAACAGAGTTAACACAGGGTAAAAACTTAAACAGTAAACAACGTAAGTTTGAACAGTTACATTTTGTGTATCCACCAGCAACAAACATACGTGATTTAACTTTTAACGAAGCTGTATCTCAGGGAATTAAACCTAATGATTTATATGAGAAATGCACAGAATCTGAATATCTGACGAAGGAACAACAACTTGAATTACTTGAAGTTTTGCAGCAATTTGCTGAGGTATTTGTGGAGAAACCTGGAATTATTAGAGGCTATACTTATGAGATAGATGTTAAACCACGCAAAACATACTGTAGAACATATTATAATATTCCTTGGTCAAAGAAACCCACAGTTTTGAGAGAAATTGAAAGAATGCAAGCTTGGGGTATCATTAAAAGGTCACATTCCCCATACTGCAGTCCGATCCTAGCAGTTAATAAATAAGGATGGTGGAGTAAGGTTAGTGCTGGATGCACGAGAAATTAACATAGTCATAATTCCAATCAACACACGACCTATAAATTTGGAAGAACAACTTTTAAAATTTCATAATGTACAGTATTTAACCAATATCGACCTCCGCTCATCGTTTTGGCAGGTGAACCTCCATAAAAACAGCCGTAAATACACTGAATTTCTATGTGAGGGACGTAGTTATCAATTCTGTGTTCTGCCCTTTGGTCTACGAATGAGTGCTGGAGTATTTATTGAAGCCTTAGATGCTGTTCTTGGACCACAATTGTTATCACAAATTACAGTTTATGTTGACAACATTGTCATTGCCACCACTACTTGGGAAGAACATGTTACTCTTTTGAAGCAACTTCTGACTAAATTTTCTGACGCAGGTGTCACTATCAATTTATCAAAAACAAAATTAGGGAGGAGAGAAATCAAATTCCTTGGTCACATCATATCAACTGAAGGCATTTATCCAGACTCAAGAAAAATTGATGCAATTAAGAATTTTCCATCCCCACAGAATCGTAAACAACTCAAAGCCTTTCTTGGTCCATCTTCATTCTTCAGGGAATTTGTATCCTACCACCTTCTTAACAGTCCACATCTTCTATCTTTACTCAAAAGAAGTAATATTTGGAAATGTACAGAGTTCTGTCAGACAGATTGTGAAGCGATTAAGAATGCTTTAGTAAATTCGCCGTTGTTATGTCATCCTGACATGATGTCAGACTTTTGCCTAGTAACAGATGCAAGTTCCTATGGGCTCGGAGCATTTTTATTCCAAATTCATGTAGAAAATGAACAAACAG
This sequence comes from Schistocerca cancellata, assembly GCF_023864275.1. Classification (NCBI taxonomy): domain Eukaryota; kingdom Metazoa; phylum Arthropoda; class Insecta; order Orthoptera; family Acrididae; genus Schistocerca; species Schistocerca cancellata. Next base: position 187,557,696 of record NC_064633.1, read on the forward strand.
TCATCAAACCTATCAGTTTTGCTAGCCGCACGCTCACTGAATGCGAAAAGTCGTATTCAGGGACCGAGCGCGAAACACTTGCCATAGTATGGGCATTTCGCAAGTTTCGGTACTTTCTATGGGGAAAACGTACTAAGCTTTATACTGATCATCAAGCTCTTTCTTTCCTGCTATCACGCAAGTTATTACATTCACGTCTTGCACGCTGGTGTGCATCACTACAAGAGTATGATTTTGATATTATATACATAAAAGGAGAATCCAACATTATAGCCGATGCTCTATCTCGTTTGCCACAAGGCCTACAAGAATTTTCAGATGTGACAAAACAAACATCAGATTTCAAAATTTTACTCATGTATGGCGGTACATTTGCAACTTACTACAAAAACATGTGCAGGAAGTTAGCAATACTGCAGGACAATGATCCCAGGTGGATCCAGATAAAGAATAAATTACGTGCAAGAACAGACCCACATCTTGAAAATTATTACACATTATACAAAGAAGCACTATTTCACCGACGAAACCCTGAATCACAGCATTGGTGTGTTTGCTTACCTGAAACTCATGTTGATGATTTTATTTTATTTACACACAGAACTTGGGGACACTATGGTGTAACCAAATGTACAGATAAGATTAAACAATATTGCTATTTTCCAAATTTAAGGCGAAGAGTATTGAGGAATATTAGGAAATGCATCATATGGCTGAAAGCCAAATATTCTAATCGCACAAGCATGAATGAATTGCATCCAATCAGAACGAATTGCATCCAATCATACCTAAGAGGCCATTACAGCTAATTTCTTTAGATATTGCAGGACCCTATCCACAAGCACGTGGAGGAATGAAATACATCTTTGCTGTGTTAGATGTTTTCACAAAGTACTTAAAATTATATGATTTACATTCAGTTTCTACCACTGCTATTACCAGACGTCTATTAACAGATTATTTTGTAAGAATAGGAAAACCGGAAGTTATGATCACGGATAATGCAGCATATTTTACCAGTTTAAAATGGAAGACTTTTATTGAAGAACAGAATGTTAAAAATATTTTAATTTCAAGATTTCACGCGGCAGGAAATGCAGTAGAAAGAACATTTCGCGAATTTTGACAGTTTATGAGAACACACACACCAGAGAAAAAAATGGGTAGACTACCTAGCACCATTTGAACAAATAGTGAACAATTTAACTCACATTTCTACTGGATGCACACCAACCAAATTAATTATGGATAAAACAGAAAGAAATGAATGGACAGACTCTCTACCTAAATTTACACCAACAACAAATCCTGTTAGTTTAGAAGAAAAGGTAAGAAAAGCTTACACAACATTATGTGACAAAGCTAAGGAAAGAAAGCAGAAATATGACAGGGGTGTCAGGAAAGCACAATCATTTCAAGTTGAGGAGTTAGTTTTACTAAGAACACGTCCTAAACCCACAAAACTGAAACATTTAAACAGGAAATGGCAGGTCTTATACTCTGGACCATACCGAATTGCAAATATTCCACACCCTGGCTGTTATTCATTAGAATATCCATTAACACATAAACCCAGAGGTCTACATCCACACAGACATTTGAAAAAATACATACAGTAAAATGTTAGCTAATGAGAAGAAAATAATTAATATGATATACAGTTATGCTGAGCCTACATTGAAGTTATACAGATACTTACAATCTAATGAATGCAGCCTAGAAAGCAATGTGAACCATCCAATAGCTAATAAGATATTTGGTTATAAGAGGAGTTGCTATTGAGGCATATACACATTAGAGGAGGTAGAGAACTGAACAGAATTATTTTCTTTAGGAGGCATGTGATAATAGTAATGTTGATATGAGTGATGTGAGTGACTGAATGAGATGAGTGAATGTAATTTTAGTTTAATAAGAGGATATACCGCACCTCCGCCAATACAAAGATATGATTTACGATACCGCATGCAGAAAAGCGCTGCACCAGCGATCGATTTTTATAAATAATTTTGATCTTTTTTTCCGTAGGTGTTTGTTTTTAACAACTAATTGATTACTCTCTTGTCTTCATACGTTCAAGACGTGTATTTTTCGGCACTGTGTTAAATATGCTTTTAAGTGGAAATTAAAACTATATCACGAAACGAAGTAGTGATTCGAAATGGTTATCGCCAAATTTATAAATTAATCCTGACAGTCACAACTTAAAGAAATTTTCATCAGATGGAGAACAAGAGGACCAGCAAACAATGAGAAAAAGGACATCCTATAAGAAAATTAAGAAGTATTCCAGATGCAGCCACGAAGACTATATTATAAATATAATAGAGGGAAACATTCCACGTGGAAAAAATATATTTAAAAAGAAAGATGATGAGACTTACCAAACAAAAGCGCTGGCAGGTCGATAGACACACAAACAAACACAAACATACACACAAAAATCTAGCTTTCGCAACCAACGGTTGCCTCGTCAGGAAAGAGGGAAGGAGAAGGGAAGACAAAAGGATATGGGTTTTAAGGGAGAGGGTAAGGAGTCATTCCAATCCCGGGAGCGGAAAGACTTACCTTAGGGGGAAAAAAGGACAGGTATACACTCGCACACACACACATATCCATCCGCATATACACAGACACAAGCAGACATTTGTAAAGGCAAAGAGTTTGGGCAGAGATGTCAGTCGGGACGGAAGTACAGAGGCAAAGATGATGTTGAAAGACAGGTGAGGTATGAGCGGCGGCAGATTGAAATTAGAAATTAGCGGAGATTGAGGGCTGGCGGATAGCGAGAAGAGAGGATATGCTGAAGGGCAAGTTCCCATCTCCGGAGTTCAGACAGGTTGGTGTTAGTGGGAAGTATCCAGATAACCCGGACGGTGTAACACTGTGCCAAGATGTGCTGGCCGTGCACCAAGGCATGTTTAGCCACAGGGTGATCCTCATTGCCAACAAACACTGTCTGCCTGTGTCCATTCATGCGAATGGACAGTTTGTTGCTGGTCATTCCCACATAGAACGCTTCACAGTGTAGGCAGATCAGTTGGTAAATCACGTGGGTGCTTTCACACATGGCTCTGCCTTTGATCGTTGGCAATGAGGATCACCCTGTGGCTAAACATGCCTTGGTACACGGCCAGCACATCTTGGCACAGTGTTACACCATCCGGGTTATCTGGATACTTCCCACTAACACCAACCTGTCTGAACTCCGGAGATGGGAACTTGCCCTTCAGCATATCCTCTCTTCTCGCTATCCGCCAGGCCTCAATCTCCGCTAATTTCTAATTTCAATCTGCCGCCGCTCATACCTCACCTGTCTTTCAACATCATCTTTGCCTCTGTACTTCCGTCCCGACTGACATCTCTGCCCAAACTCTTTGCCTTTACAAATGTCTGCTTGTGTCTGTGTATATGCGGATGGATATGTGTGTGTGTGCGAGTGTATACCTGTCCTTTTTTCCCCCTAAGGTAAGTCTTTCCGCTCCCGGGATTGGAATGACTCCTTACCCTCTCCCTTAAAACCCATATCCTTTTGTCTTCCCTTCTCCTTCCCTCTTTCCTGACGAGGCAACCGTTGGTTGCGAAAGCTAGATTTTTGTGTGTATGTTTGTGTTTGTTTGTGTGTCTATCGACCTGCCAGCGCTTTTGTTTGGTAAGTCTCATCATCTTTCTTTTTAAATAGACTATATTATAATAAATACTACGTTTCTAGCAGAATTATAAGGTAAATTTCAATTTATTTCTGATGCTATTTCCTTACAGTCGCTTTTTGTAGTGTTGCCGACCCGGTCTGCCAATCACGGTCAAATTACAGCACTGTCTCAATCAGTAATACGAAGTCCGCCTTATCCGTAACTTATTCCATCAAAATTCAAAACCCAATCAGATTTTCTATTTTGTATTTTCACGGCAGAACCCTGAGGGAAGGAAACACAACAATCTACTGAATAGTTATTGTAAAAGCTCCTGTTAGCAACTGACACTGCAACTACAGCAACAAAGTTATGTACTATTTTTACTATTTGATATTAGATGTAGAATAAATTAATATTCCAATTCTCTGTTCATGAAAAGCATTTGCGCATCGCCCCTGTATCCACAAAAGTACCACACAGTGGGCAAGGTTAGGTTAGGTTAGTGGTGTTTAACGTCCCGTTGACAACAAGGTCATTAGAGACGGAACGCAAGCTTGGGTTAGGGAAGGATGAGGAAGGAAATCGGCCGTGCCCTTTCAAAGGAACCATCCCGGCATTTGCCTGAAACGATTTAGGGAAATCACGGAAAACCTAAATCAGGATGGCCGGAGACGGGATTGAACCGTAGTCCTCCCGAATGCGATTGAACCGTAGTCCTCCCGAATGCGAGTCCAGTGTGCTAACAACTGCGCCACCTCGCTCGGTACAGTGGGCAAGGAAATTATATCAGATACCTGTATTTGTACTGTGTAAATCGTCAACATTTAGACAACACAGATTTTTTGGAATATTTTATCACTGTTGCATTTTAATGCATTACATCTGGAAGATCTCTCTTTTAAGGTGAATTCATGTAACAGCTAATTGATATTTTACTTTAGTTTTTCACAGTTGTCATATTCTTTGATACTCAATTTATTTTCTGTGTGACTGTTAATACCATCAGGTGTCTGTAATGTTTTCTCCATCAGTATGTTACTCGTGCATACACAAGTTTGGCACTTGGTTCCATAGGTACAAGAGTCTTATTTTCAGTGACTTTGTGTGCACACTTTCGTGAGTTTCGCTTTGTATTTTATAATGAGCTTTACTTTTTATTTTATTGCAAGCATAAGCAGAAACTGCTGTATTATGGATGAAACATTTTACATTCCATCCTGGATTTTACATTGTTTAAACATTTCTTTTTGTTAGATTTCTTATATTGTATTGTTCTCTCTCTCCATAGCTGTGTTCTGATGATGATATATCAAAAGGTTTAACAGTGAATAAATCAATTTGCAACCAAGAAAGTCCCAAAATATTCTGTGCCAATATTGGAAAACCATAAAAAGCCTGAATCAGGAAAACCAGAGGAGGAGTTGAACCCAGTGTCTCCTAAGAGACACTTCAATGCCTTAACTATTGCCACTTGATTAACTATCGAAGGAAAGAGAATGAAAGTTCAGTAAAATGTAAACAGAACTAACATTAGCGTTACTCAGGAAGGTGGAACACTAACAATAGTTAACTGAATATCAAAACTGCATCTTTATTCCTTAAATTTTCAGTAAATACTTCATTTCACACTCTCAACTGGTTTTTTGCTGACTTTCATTTCTCCAGTCCTGAGCAAGTACTCCATCCTTGCATATGTGCTACACATCTTTAATAATCGATAATGCATGCTCAAAATCAGTCCTACACTGTACCTATATTCTATTTACCACACCACAGGCTGTTTACCTATTGCTTTTGCACTTGCTATATCAGTACTAACTTACTGACAACAAATTTCTTCCCTTGCCCAGCCCAATTCCCCTTCATCTAGTACCATTCTTCAGCAGCTGAAGATTTCAGATGCTTCTATTTTGGAATTCTTTGTCACCACATTTCATTTTCATACAGCTGATAATTTTCAGATACTTACTCCTTAATTATGAGCAAATATGCAACACTTTTACATTGGTTTCTGAAGCCCTGGAGCATGTCACTGGATAGTGTTACTGAAGTTTTACAGTACAGTTACAGAATGCCTGCTCCTCATATTCAGGCAATGACACAGAGTAACCCAGGAAGCCACTAATTACCATAACATAACATAACAAGGAGAGTGCTGGTCTCTCTCTCTCTCTGACACACACACACACACACACACACACACACACGCACACACACACACACGCACATCAGAAAGATTTTACTAACCTCTGCCTGATGAAGTAAGATTGTAGCTCTATAGAATCTTCAAACACCTGTGAATCTGTGCGAGATAAACGACGTGCACGCTCCATGCAGGCAAACACATCCTCTTGAAAAACATCCAGTCTTCTGTACAGTCCCTTATCAAGTCTTCGCTTAACTAAGTCCAAGGACAATGCTCGAACCCTAAAACAAAAAATCTCTAATGTATGCAGAGGCATAATAACAAATTACTGCAACAAATCAGTGCCAAAACAAGTTTGAAGATGATGTTAAAAATATAGATACAGCATGGCACTCCTGAATATAAAGAATTCCTTTCTACGCATGATTACTTACAGATAGCATACAAGTTCAACAAAAGATATTAACAACATATTACACGATTTCATTTCTCCTGTTTTAGTAAGCTTATTTAGAAAATCATTCCATTAACCAAAAATGAAGTGCTTCATTCATGTCATTTCTTCCTCCACCAAACAACTAATTGTCACAATGGATTAAAGCTTTTACCGAACTAGTACAAATTTGTATTTATAATTGAACAACAATTAATAGTAAAAGAAATCCTAACAGATGATTGAAAGCCATCTAATAGTGTGAAAAGTTTTGAAAATCTACTCTAAAAAGTGTAACATTATCAAACATTTCTCTCCTTGCAATATATTTATGCTCATACACAGAAGACTCAACCGTAACCCCAACAGAGGACAACGCAGATCGGATCACTACGCAGACTACACTCCACACAAAAAATGGAACCTGAGTATGAGAGTATACTCAGACTGACTGACTGTCAGTACATTCAACTGTTGACTGTATAATATACTCCTTGGCCATTTTTAAGTCGTATGACTGCTGCTGATGGGCTGCTGGTACATTCTTATTTACACTAGCTGCTGTCTATGACATCCCTAGCGCTCAGGGCATCGCCATGTAAGGGCTAATGAGTTGAGCCAACTAGGCAAGATCTTCACAAACAATGACAACAAAATTCACCAAATAAATTAAGTGATCACAAGCAAGAATCCCAATAGAACCACTGATGAGGAACAAGAAAAGAACTTGCTTTTCTGACATTTTGTGACTTTGTCTCAGGGTGTCGGTCAAGACAAGCCATGTGCTGAAAAGAGACAAAATCAAATCAATCTTCAGGCCTCCAACAAATTACTCAGACCCATTAAAGATGTAGCAGGTCTCAGAACATACGGAGCCTACACGTTACCTTGAAAGTGTGGCAAATCATACACCAGATGAACAGTGCACACTGTAAAACAGCTTTTTAGCTGAATATACTGTAAAAAACGGTCACCACATCTAATTTAACTAAACCTCGGTCATGACTCGCACTAATGACTTCTGGGATTGTGTAATTACGGAAGCCACCAAAATAAAAATCACTGGTAACACCCTCAATAGAGATGGCGGCCTGCAGCTCGGTGTGGCATGGGATTCAGAATCGTGACGTTAGGAGCACACGCATCGAACACCAAGTGAACATTTTCCCATTTATGGTGATGCTGTGAGCATTATAGTTGGAGCCATGAACGACGGCAGGCGAGTTTAAGCTCGTTCTGCAAATCTGATATGACAGACAATGAATATTAAGCAGTTTTCTCAGTGCTCTGCTGGGAACGGTCTTCAGTGGACAGTATTTTGGCATTTACACTGGCACTTGATTACATACCATAGTTTTGTGCATCGCTGCAGTTGTAAGATCATATTCAACGTTTGTCTCGACTGATCTATATTTTAGCAAATACTAACATTAGTTCATTTTTTGGCGAATTGCACTTCACTAACACTCAATAAATTTTAGTCTCTATGTTTTTATGAGTCCACAACTGCTTTGTATACTTTATTATCAATGTTTTAATCGAGGTGCTTTAAGAAAAGTGAAATGTGTGTGATATAAATAAAATGTTCATCATAATCACACAAGACAGAAAATTTTCCAATATTACATACGATATTTTTGTGGTATTAAAATTATTTCATTTAATATGTTGTATAACATGTAATTTGTGGTAGACTGTGTCCATGTTGGAAGTAGTTAAGCACTGCATATAGCAGCAATTTTTTGGTGTTTTAGGAAACTAGTTATCGGTAAACTTTAATTTTGTCATTGGACACAAGCATTCATACTTCCCTGCCTGTAGATGCTCGGGATGAAGCATCCCAACTTGCTGTGCCAGACAACATTGCAGGTGTCTCATTCCTCTCAATCCGACTAGCTCAGTGGTTGTCATACGTTGATGGGATTAAGTCTCTCTAACAAATCACAAAAAACTGAATACAAATTCACCGAATAACTTTCTATGCTACCCGCTACCCCTTAAACACAAGCTACTGTTTGGCGTCTACATCTCTTGCGTGCACCACAACTGGTGTTTGCAACCGGCAATGCTGCAATCCTCGTCTGTGCCTCCACTCAGCGTGGACCTGCGCAACCCGCCATCATTCATGGATTCAGCTATAGTGGTGCCACACACGACAGTTGATGTATGTAAGGGCGTACTGGCGGCCAACTGGCAGTTATAACACTTGACAACGGCTAACAAGTGCTTGCTCACAAGCTAGTAGAATTTTAACCACTTGACATGACTGAAGCCAGAAATTTTATTCAATGTTAATGCCACAGGACTCAGCATTTTTAGATGACTTATTATTATTTTATAAGCAGCTCTTAGCAGTTCTAACGTAAGACCTTTTTCCAAATAACAAATGAAACTGCTTTTTATGTTACTGAGTGTATGCAACTTAATGCTTGAGTGTAAACTTCAGAAACAGTTTTGTGCTAGGTATTTTTCACCACATATAGGAATACTTACTTAGTGCCATCCACTTCATCATGTTCAGGCAATTCAGCCATAGAGTCTGAGAAGCAACGACCTTCTTCATCCTGATGATTGTAAACTGAGATAAAGAGTGAAGTGAGAAGTTCCTGGACTGCTGCAGCAACATCAGGAACAGCATCTTCATCCTCCCTTAGCTGGCTCTTTGTCTGCAATGCAACCCGCTGAAGCATCAGTGCATCCTGAAAAATAAAACAAATAACTGAGTACGTAACAAAGAAATAGTTTATTTTCACACACATGAAGCTGGCAGAAGCAGACATTATGTAAGACAATGTTACAAATTTTTAATCAATTCGTTAATACAACGTTTTAAAAAAGTGCCATATTCCTAGAGGAAGTAGTATTGGTTAAAACTAGAAGAAAATTCCTACAATGATATGTCCAGAAACCAGTACCTGTTTCGATATGGTGCAATCTGTCATCCCATTCCCACTATATACTACATAGAAGCAGACACTACACACAGTGCTGCTTGTAGTTACTATGCATCCTGATACATTCTTCAGCTCTTCTACAGATTCTTTCAAATACACCTCTCTCCATTCAGATTGCATCACATGCATTGGTCACACTCTATCGTAATGCTTGCACGCTGTCAATGGATTGGGCATACACGTGGCCTTTAAATGTCCCCTTAGCCATAAATCCAATCATTTCAGACTTCCTTAGCCAATCCATCACCTTTCTAACATTTCGGTGAAGTACCATCATACAACCTGTGGAAAATGAGCTGGTTTCCATTGTGCACAAAGCAGTGTCACATCTTTCTGCAAAGGTAACATTCTTCAACTGCACTGGTAATTCATCAAGCAGAAACTGGTGATACACAGCTGTTAGTTAAAATGGCAGCGCAATCAGTCTGTCACCAACAATCCTACCCACACATCAATACTGAAATTTATCATGGTACCTCACCACCATGATTGCTCAACGGTTTGTATCTCTCCTGGAGCTCTGCTACATCAAGTGGTAGAGTCAGATCTTTAATGTGTCCTCACAGAAAAAAGTCACACAGAGTGAGATCTGGTGATCGAGGAGGCCATTTCATTAAACAGCTGTCCCCATCTGTAGCACAGCCGATCTATCGATGTGGCAGCTCCTTGTTCAGGTACTCACAAACTTCACCATGAAAATGGGGTAAAATCCCATCCTGCTGAAAGATGAATGGAGAGCCCGATCGCATTTGAGGCATCAGCCATTGCTGCAACATGTTCAAGTAGGAATATCCAGTGACAGTGCTCTCGGCGAAGAAGAATGGCCCGTACAGTTATCTACGTGACAAGGCACGAAAAACATTTACCTTTGGGGAATCACGCTCAAATTAAATGCATTCGTATGGATGCTTTGTACCCCAGATTCGACAATTATGCCTGTTCACTTTCCCATTAGTGTGAAAGGTGGCTTGTCGAACTCCAACACACAGAAAGCTCGCTCCGCACCTGAACTTGCCATGTTTGCGACTGGCACTGACTATCGGCAAATTACCAAACTGCACTGTGGCGGTATACATGAAAAAAACTTTCAGGGTTTCTCTTCAAAATGACATATGTATGAAATCTGTACAATGTTTGGTTCTTGTGCAATAAATAATTGAAAGTGTTCCTGGACTTTATGTACACCCTGTATGAACCAAATGCAGTCTGTGAACTGTGGATCTTCAATGGCCCATATCTCAACAGGTATTGATTTCGAGAGATACCATTAACGAAAAATTTTCTCTAGTTTTGACGAATACTAGCTCCTGTAGGAATATGTGACACTTTATATTAAACACTCTCTGTATAAAGATGAACAATATTCAGAGTTAATGGGAAATTGTCTTTACAAAACTAGTATGATGATGTCTCAATAATGCACAAACAGGTAGATGTAAAATAAACTCAGGCTGAAGACCTGTGACAGATTAAGTGATCTGAGAATAAATTGTGGAGTACTGACAAAGCATTTCCAGAAAAAGAAAAAGAAATGGTGTAATTAATTACATTGCTAGAACAAAATAAGTGCTACAGGATAGGGAAGATGCTGAAGAACTCCTCATTTACACTCCTCCCATGCAAATGATTATAGCCTAATAAAACAATTACCCACATTTCACTGTCCACCTCTACAACTGAATGGTCAGTGCAGCAGACTGCTATGTGGAGGACATGGGTTAAATTCCCAGTACTGCCAGGGATTTTTCCTTGATGGGAGGACTGGTACGGGGTGTACTCGGCCTCATGAGGACAACTGAGGAGCTACTCGACTGATCAGTACCAGTTCCAAGTTAAAGAAACCTGACAAACAAATGGAAGAACAACGTGTTGATCACATTCCCCACATACTGCATCCAATGTCACCACTGGCAGATGATGATAGAGTAGTCAGTTGGGGCAGATTGGCCTGTCTAGGGCCAAAACACGGAACTTTACCTAATACTTGCGATATTCTCTGTAGTGCCATGTACTTTTTGTCACACTTTTGTTCTGAAATGGTGTGTATCTGAAGAATTTAGGCAGTTAGAGTTTCATGTTTGCACATTACCAATGTTAACAAAATTCAGTGCTGGTATGTAGCAGCAAAGAGTGTGACGAATTACTGTCACCTACAGTGGTAATTGTGACTGCATAGTTATTTTGGGTGTTATTGCATACAGCTGCCGAAGTATCCAGATGTAAATCAGCTTGTCCGCAGCTCGTGGTCGTGCGGTAGCGTTCTCGCTTCCCACGCCCAGGTTCCCGGGTTCGATTCCCGGCGGGGTCAGGGATTTTCTCTGCCTTGTGATGTCTGGGTGTTGTGTGATGTCCTTAGGTTAGTTAGGTTTAAGTAGTTCTAAGTTCTAGGGGACTGATGACCATAGATGTTAAGTCCCATAGTGCTCAGAGCCATTTGTAAATCAGCTTAAGAAAGCAAAGCTGAAACTTAAGTTTATATATGTGTAATCACATAGATGATGATGCTGTTGATGATGGTCTTAATAACAACAACAACAACAACAAAAATTATGTGGGATTGGACAGTACAGGAAGAGCAACTGAAAACTTCCTAAACAAAATTAATTCTTCTGCAAATCTACATCTACATTTATATCTGTATCTATACCCATATTCCGCAAGCCACCCGAAGGGGTGTGGTGGGTGATACTTCTGGTAACACTATCTGAACCCCCCTCCCCCTCCTTTTCCCTGTTCCGTCTCTTTCCGGAACACACTCTTGGAATTTCAACAATAAACTTCTCTGTGATTCATAAAACCTCTCTCATGCAGTCTGCCAATGGAATTTGTTGAGGATCACCCGTAATGCTCTTGCAACAACTGAACGACCCTGTGATGAAACATGCTACCCATTGTTGGATCTTGTCGATCTCCAACCTGGTGTAGCACCACCATTTATTTTTCGGTACTACTGTGTATAATAGCAGCACTATCACAGCTGTTTGAAAAAGTCATGGGAGAAGGTAAGTGCAGAGTTGACTAAAACATGTTACATCATCAGGCTCGGCAACGCCACTGGCAGGTTTCCACATTGCAGGCCTTGGGGCCAGCACCATAATGACGACGACACAGCAGGTAGGCAAGGCGGCAGCAGCAGCAGCACCAGCACCAGCAGCAGGTCAGTCACTATGCATCCACGCTAAGAACTTATTTTGGCGTACATGGTTGGAAGAAGTGCTTCGCCAAAACAAGCAGGTAACAACCAGTATAAATACCCATCACTTTAGCCAAAGGAATCTTAATGTGGCATCACAGCTGAGGAATTAGTGCCTTGCAGCCGATGGGTCACCTCTAGGCTCACTTCAGCTCCAGTCAGCCTTCTGTCCTGACTTGCACACTTCTGAGGTCAGGGTGACGCAGCCACTCAATCTCGTATGGCCATGCAAGCATACTGTTACCGTATGTCTCCACCCACAAACATGGACACCACTGCTGAAGGTTGCCTTCCTCTACAAGAATCATGGCAGATTATCATGTCTTCTGGCATGCCACGCTTTGAAATGCTGAGACATTCTGCATGTCAGCATTCCTGCCAAGGACCTGGCATTACAGCAGGCGGTTGTTGGCGTCATGGCAGGTTGGTAGCCACCTGTTTGCATCAGCATCTCCACACTCACTGTCTTCAGCACACAACCAGAGCATTGCATCCACAGAGCAACGGAAGTGTTATAATTAGTTCTCCAACAAAATTTATGATTAATAATAATGTTTCAATGAGTAACCACCAGTCATCATCTTGACAATAGCCCACCATCTCAACTCAACCCATTCACTGCAGGGGTCATCCACCCCAGGTCTCTACAGTTTGGTGGCAGAAATGTCTATCACTTCTATGTTTCAGTGACAGAGGAAACTCGCCTGCCACCATTCCTGGAGCAAACTGTTCGACCACTACAGGGTTGCAATTTCATCAATGTACAGCACCAAAACACAGTGGGGCGAGTGCAATGAGAGCTCCCCACCCCACCTCCTCTAAGTACCATATAAAGCAAATGCATTCTTTAGCAGGTTGTCACTTCTGTTCTTGTGGGTGAAATGTGGCAAGTAAACTCAGACAGTGTTCTGGGGACACACAAATGTGCCAAAGAGTGTGGCTCATTGTGTAAAAATGTGCAAGGTGTTAACCTGGTGTAGCAATTCATGAAGTGAAGCCAAGTTTTTTCAAGAAGTATTGTGATAGTCCTTCATAATAACAGAGAGCAGCAATCAGTCATCATTTCCTTTCTACCTTTATTAAAAGCAAGTTCAAATTTTGGCTAGTAACTAGCCATTATCAATGTAGTATTTCGCAGTTTTTATACTTGTCCTAGTACGTCTACAACTGTTTTTCAGGTTCCTGTTATAGTTCATTCGAGGCTGAGTAGAGTTCATTCAAGAATGGAGTATTCTTGAAGGAACTGTGACAGGAACCAGCTGAACAGGTCTAAACATATTAAGACAGGTATAAAAACTCTGAAATACACTGATAATGTCCCGTTACTAGATGAAATCTTAATCTGCTTTAATAAAGCTAGAAAGGATTGCTGCTCTCTGTCATTTTGAAAGTTGTATCAAAGTGGTTGAGCACATTCCACTTTCCCAATGGAACGTAATTTGATATTACAATAGTGCTAAAAGTAAGTGTTGTTCCCGTCATTTGATTTTATTCTTCCTGTAGCTGCTGTTTTGTTATATCTATTAAATTGGGTTTCCACTACATCAGAGTGTGAGAACTGTAGGAAATGTGTGTTAGTTTGCGGCATTTGGCAGGAGCCCTGTATTCTGTTTTGGAATGGAATACAGCTCATTATGTTTAAGCATACGCAGTAGTAGTCATGAATAGCTGCTCAGGCCAGAGGAGTTAAGTTATATTGTTAGTGAAATATTATGTTGAAGTGTCCTTGTCATTAATCTGTTTTGTTCTCATTGATTGTTGTTGTTGTTTGTGTAATTAGTAAAGGGTTAATCATGTTGTCATTGATAACATAGGCGGCTCCCCATATAGAAACACTGTAAATTTTAGCAGCTGAGGTAGATCAGTTGCAGGCAGACAATGCAAATTTATGAAAGCAAATAGGGGTTGAGGAAGAGAACAGAGCTCTGCACAGAAGAGTTAACCCAGAGATGTGGAAGAGGCAGAAAGTACTTCACAAGTGGTTGGTAAAAATGAGCCTCTGGCAATAAAAAATGAGAACTTTGGATGGGTTTGAAAGAAAGAAAAAGGGTAGTGTTTGCACAGAAGTGGAAATGTAGGAGAAAGAAGGTAATAGCATAAGGTGACTTGATGAGCAGCATACTAACATTGTAGAAGTCAACAGGCGTAATGTAAAATTTTCAGCTCCAATATCTTTTGGAAAATGCAGAGTCTGAATGATCTGCAGTGCTACACAAAGTGAATGTGTGCTGCAGTGAAGTAAGTAAGTGTATGGATAGCAATGTGTGTGACTTAAGTGCAATGGTATCTCCCCGTTGGGTGATAACTGGTGTTATTTAGAGGCTGTGGAGGGAGGGGGGTGGGGGTGCAGCCTGAGGCCAGGGCAGTCCAGCTTCTCAACATTCTACATATGTGCACGTTGTCGCTGTACACCTCCGCTCACAATGGTGGACACCACTGTTAAGGGCTGTCTTCCACTGCAACAATCATTTACCATGCCTTCCAGTGTGCTCTGCCATGAGGTGCACTGTCATGCCCCCAGACAGTACGTGTGCTGCCACAGAAGTGCACGTCAGCACTCCTACCCAGCTGCTGCAGTCACAGCATGCCAATGGCTGCTTGTTTACATCGGTGCCTTCACACTTGCTTGCTGCGTTCAGTATACGGCCAGAAGGACATTGCCACTGCAGTGTCACTACAAGTGTTTTAGTTTGTCCTTCAATAAAATGCATGGCTAAAAATTTTGTTTCCACAAGCAACCCGCAATCGCCACCCTGACAACAGCCCACTGCCTCAACCCGTCCCTGCCACTGCAGAAATCATCCATCCTGGGCCTCTAAACTGGTAAGGGTTCCAGACTAATGAGCAATACTTAAGAATTGGTTGAACAAGTGTTTTGTAAGCCACTTCTCTCGTGAATGGATTACATTTCCTTTAGATTCTTCCTAAGAATCTCAGTCTGGCAGCTGCTTCTCCTACAATCTGTTTAATTTGCTCATTCTTTTGTAGATCACACTGGGCGATTACTCTTAGATACATTATGGTAGTTACTGCACCTACAAACATGTCAGCATTAGTGGAATTGTGCAGTAGTGAATTTCTCCTACTATGTGTGCCTAATATATAACATTTATTTACTTTCTGGGTCAATTGCCAGTCCCTGCACTACCGTATTTACTCGAATCTAAGCCGCACTTTTTTTCCGGTTTTCGTAATCCAAAAAACCGCCTGCGGCTTAGAATCGAGTGCAAAGAAAGCAGAAGTTATGAAAAATGTCGGTACATGCCGCCACAACTAACTTCTGCCGCCGAATATATGTAGCGCTACGCAGGCATGTTTTGTAGGCACAAGGATAAATACTGGCGCCAAAATCTCAGCGTCAGTAAATAAATTTAAAAAAAAAAAAAAAGTGGAAGACGAGCTTTTTTTTCTCCGCCACGAGTTTCGACCACTGCATTTTCATACATTATCCAACGAAGTAAATACAAATTCCGATTTGTTCATCTTCGAATGTAGCACAATTTCAGTGTACTACGAAAATCTGACTGGCAAGACTGTTTGGGATGTTTGTCAATATGGCCAATTCTACGTTCTGAATTTTTTCCTATCTGTGAGAAGAGATGGTTGCTAATAGGAACCTGATGAAATTTGAACCATATACAGTATTCTCTTCACCATAAGAATTATACGAATATAAACACTTTGCCATGTATTCTTTCGTGTTTGCTGCTATCTCATTTAAATCCTGTCTGCCTAATAAACTACGAAACTGGAGTGAGACAACAGCAAACGCGGAAGAATATACGTATCGTGTCATGTTTATATTCGTATTATTCTTATGCCTAATAGTGATACAGTCAGAAATGAAGCACGGCAAGTGACTAGATTTTTAAATCTAAAACGACTTATTTCTGTGCAGAATTTGATGTAATAAAGAAGCGACCGCAAAGATTTTCAAACGGAGAAAAATTTTCGCCTAACTTTCGTTCAGAACATGTTCTATCATACGCAGTCTATTATTTGATTCTTGTTGATCATTATCAAAGAAAGCAGCAGTGTAAGTAACAACAAATTGCGGTCTCTTGCCATTGTTTCGCTAATGAGACGATCCCTCTTTTTTTTTTTTTAATTGTACGCGGCGGTAGCGCGCACAAAAGCAAGCCGAGCCGCGACAGGCCGTAAACACGCACTATCAGAATGCGACAAACAATGCATGACACAGTGCAGTAATGCATTTTCAGCTTAAGAGTGACGCAAACACCTATAACAAAGAAAACGGCAATTATCAGATCAAAGCAAAATAAGCAATCGATTCAAACTAGACGAAGCACGTGAAAAAGGAAGGGCACCCGTATAAATACGGACGGAGCGCCTGACGCATAGCAATGGCTACGTGGTAAAGCTTAACTGCTAAGCTTAGACTCGAACCAAACTACTGTAGCTGTATCGTCATTCATTCGACCTAAATTGTGTCTCGTATTACAATGGACAAACGTTGTTTCGATTTGGAGGTGCGGTGTAAAACTTTTCTCTCCCCTTGAATTTCGAGTCTCAAATTTCAGGTGCGGCTTAGATTCGGGAATTTTTTTTTCCCTTTATTTCGAGTTTCATTTTTCAGGTGCGGCTTAGATTCGAGTGCGGCTTAGATTCGAGTAAATACGGTATTCATCAATCCTCTGCAGTCTTCCTGCAGCTTGCTTTAGTCTTCTGACATTGCTACCTTCTTAGAAACAACTGCATCATCTACAAATTGGCTCATGGAACATCTGACATAACCCACTACATCATTTATTTACAAGTTAAGGCATTTAAAGCTCTTTTTGGATATATCCAGCAAACTACAAATCAGATTAAAAAAGTGTTGTAATGAAAGTTGTCCATCTTAAAGGGGGAATCCAATGGCGCAACAAACACAACCCCCTGTCCTACCTCCAGAGGGCTAGAGAGGGGTAAATTTTGAAATCTTAAATAGGATCCCCCATTCTTTATTTTGGATTTGGATTCTCTAGGAAAAAATATGTAACTTTTGTATTTAACAATGTTTTCATTATGTCATCGTCATAAATCAAAATGGGTTAAAAACTGTTGGAAAATTATAAGCAAAAGTTCGAAATGATGACCACTTTCTGCAATACATTTTTTACCACTCTAATAAAGCACAGACCATGACCATGTGTTGCAATCTGTTGTGTGACTCTCGCTGTAGGAAGTAGTTCCACCATTTGGAGTACGACTGGGAAAGACACTATGAATCTGATGCTTTCAAGTTTACTTCAACCATTCGAACTGCAAACATCTCTTCCTAACTCTTCTACGATGGTGACATCTGCAGAGAGAGTAGGTATCATCTCCTCGTACTTTTGAGCCAGACAGACATGTAGTACATGCTCATCTAAGGTATGTTAACAGTACCCTGATAGGGATGTGTCTTCTGCAATGACTTTTCACAGTATTATCCAACTGTTTATAGAAACTGGAAGTATTTAACCCAAACAAAGAGTTTGACCATGGCCTGTGATGAATGAAAATGACAAAGTGAATGTTTTAGCTGCAGGTGCCAAAAATCATCACATTAGTTCTCAGGAAATCACACAAGGTTCAGGATTTCACAGATGAGTGTTCTGCCCATACTGCATGAACACAAATTCCATCCACATCACTTACTGTTACACCAAGAACTACATGGAGACAATCTTCAGAACAGCTTGAACTGTTGTAATAGGACACAAAAACAACAAGCAGCCTACAGTAATGTTATTTCACACAACAATAATGTTATTTCACACACACTTTTCTCTGATGAATCAGCTTTAATGGATCGTGGTCAACTAAATCAGCATAAATACTGGTCAGTGGAGAATCCCCTCTGGTTAAGCAAAGTTGAGCATCAATGCCCGTGGAGTGTCAATGTTTGATGCACTATATTTTGTACTCAGTTGATTAGCCCATACTTCATCGGCAAAAATGTGAATGGTCAAATGTACAACGAATTTTTAGATAATATTTTGCCAATACTACTGGAAGATTTCCCCACTTCAAACACGACTGGATATGATATTCCAACATAATGTATCTCCAGTGCATTATTCACAGATATCATGAGAAGTTTTGAATCAAAATTATACTGGTCAATGGATTGGCTGAGGAGGTTCTCAAAATTTGCCTGTATGTTCACCTGATTTTTACTTCTCCAGATTTTTTCCTATGAAGAATGCTAAAAGAGAGATGTGTTGGAAGTATCAACAACCCCAGCAAAAACGTGGCAGCAAACTATCAATGAATGTCCAAACATTAGTGCAGAGACACTTAGAGGAGTACGATTGTCTTTCAGAATCAGGGTTGCAGAAATGTGTATTGCAGAAAACAATTTCCAACATTTGTTACAGTAAAACATGCAAGGTCAGCGAGAGGGAAGGGGACTCAGCTAAAAAAAGCATCCCGATGGTGGGAGGCAAGGGGATTTGTTTTAAAAAGGCACCCCAAAGGGAACAAAATATTACTACAGCCCTGCCATTGTTCCTTGGTATCACTAAAAGTACTTTTTAATTTTGGGGTAGCCATCAGGAGCTCATCAACAGCGCAGGTGCTTGAGCATAGCCCACACTTCATAAGGAGGGTAACAGTCTGCTCCTGTCCACAATCACACAGCACATGTTCATCTGGCAGTACCCATTTACTCATGTTGCTTTTGGATCTTGCAACTCCAGAACATAGTCTGTTCAGAGATCCCCATATGTCCCCCTCCTCTGTGTGTCCTGGGGAAGTTTACCCCTTGATAGAAAGCAATGTCCGAGATGGACATTTTTTTCTTGCTAAATTTCTCCTCTGCTTTGTTTTGATGCAATAGTGACACTTTCAGTTGTATGCAGGAAGCTTTTCCTTGATTTAACTCACTGGCATGTTGGTTGGTATACAAAAAGACAGTGAGCTGTAGGTGTGAACAATTTAGTTTCTTCCTTTCTGGCAACCACCTCACGTATGTTGCGAAGTGGAGTGATACCAGTTAGGCCGTACAACTTGTCAGTCAATGTTGATCTCAAACATCCTGCAGTGTCTGATGATGGGCAAGACTTATTGAGTGGTATGTCCACTTGTTTGGCATGGCTGGAGTTATACCACACAGCGTAAGTGTACTCCACACCTGAGTAGCACAAGGCTAAAGCTGTACTCCTTACTCTCCTGGGTTGCACACACCATAAGCTGACTGCTAATTTGCACACAATGTTGTCTCTATCAGTTATGCACGGTTTCCTGTGAGTGAATGCTCTAATGAGACACCTCAGAATTTCAAGGATGTGCAGTGCTCTACTAGTATTTGCTCCCAATCTACTTGTAGTGTCCATGATGACTGTCTATTCCTCAGGTGAAAAACAAAGCTTGGTTCTTTGGGGGTTAGACAACCAGTTTTTCACGGCCTTCTGATAGTTTCCTTTTATCTGTCTACGGTATTAGGTGCTGGTGAAAAATTAATTCGTGCAGCATTTTTAGGTTCTTATGAGGTGTTATAGTAACAGATACATAAACAATTCGTTTAGGAGTGGGGGGTATGGGGGGGGGGGTTAGCCGGGTTTTACATGATCATTGTTTCACTGCTTGCAAAATCCACGTCTATTCCTACAGAGGACTTTTTTTGTCTTCAGAAATGTCACAACAGGCAAGAGTAAAATGTGTCTCAAAATTCTGCAACAGACTGATGTGAGCAATATAGGCCCACAGTTTTGTGTGAGTGTCTGATTATCCTTCTTGAAACTAGGAACGAGCAGTACATTTTGCCAACGACTAGGAACTAGGAATGTTTCCCTCCACCAGAGACCTACGTACACTGCTTTTACAAGAGGGGCAAGTTCTTTTGTACTCCATGAAGATTCCATAGGTGTCCCATCAAGTTCTGTCATCTTTCTTCTGTTCTGAAAATTTTGTTGGTTTTCTGTCTCACAGTTATTTATTTCAATATCTTTTAACATTTGCACAAGAATTTAAAGGCGGAACCTCCGGACACCAGAGAAACTTTGTGGAAAAAGGAGTTCAGTATTTTATTTTCTGTCACCCAATCCCCATTTCAATGCTATTATGATCACAAACAGTCTACACATGGCTATGATCTGTTTGCTGATACAATGTAAGACAAAAACTTCCTAGGATTTTCTGTTACAGCAGTAGATAGAATTTTATTTTCAAATTTACTGAACATTTCATACTCTCTTTATGCTAATTTTAGCTTTATCCAGATCTGTGATGATGCTGTCTTTGCTCTTGGAACAGCTGTCAACCATTGTGGGTCTTTCCCATCAGCCAACTTTTTTAGGCAAATATCTGTCAGGTGGCTCTGTCAATTTATACTTAATATTTTCAGTCTCAGAGATGAGCATTTCATGTTGACTACTCAGGTAATCTGAATGTTTCTTGTTGCACATTATAATCAGAAGTATCTTCCTATCTTCTTTTTTAGATTCCTATTTACACACATATTCAGTGGTTAATAAAAGAAAATGTTATCGCTTGTAGGCTACTATGGATCATATTTTCTTTTATTAAGCAATTGGAGGCTGTGGATCCCTAAAGAGAGAAAAAATATTCAGTGGTGCTACAATGGCCTCAGATCAGTGACTGCAGATAGTAATAACAACTAGTTGAGTACAAATTAATCACTAAATATATACGTTCATGTGTGTTTTGGACTTACTATTAAAGTTTCACTTCTGTTTACATTTTATTCCAGAAAAATGTGAAAACATTGTAAAGTCAGGTTGTAGTCACATTTTTGTTTACATTTTGGAACAGTAAACTTAGAGAATTTTGCTTGATCTTCAGGAACCATGAAAACTGGCACACTAGGCCAAGTACACACCATACATCTGAACAACACTGAATGTTTCTATTACCGGATGTTGTTACACGAAATACGGGGACCCTTAAGTTCCACAGATCTCAAGACTGTTGATGGTTATCTATGACAGACATAGATAGAAACATGCCAATGCTTACAACTACTGGAAAATATCAGCCACTGGTAATTAACACTACACGAAGTCTTACTTACAGCCTCAGCTAAACAAATGAGAGACTTATTCATCATAAGCCTAACAACAAGTAACCCATCGAATCCACAACAGCTATGGGAGTCCTTCAAGAAAAGTATGAGTGATGACATACTGTACTAAATCAGACACATTCAGCCTGAACTGACCATCAAATTCAATGACATCATCTTCAATGACACACTTGTCTGAAATATTCCTCTGTGATACAGACAATAGGGAGATTGAGTCAATAATTAAATCACTGAAGACTAAAGACTCTCATGGTTATGATGGAGTGTGTAGCAGAATATTAAAGTACTGTACTGCACATGTTAGTCCTGTATTTAGCCATATTTGTAATTTTTCCTTTAGGAAAGGTTAGTTTCCTGAGCGATTAAAGTACTCAGTAGTAAAGCCACTTTATAAAAAGGGAGAAAGGGATAATGTAGATAATTTTAGGCCTATTTCTATGTCATCAGTGTTTGCAAAAGTTATTGAAATGACTGTGTATGTAAGGATAATTGATCATTTTCTATCATACAATTTGCTACCAAATGTACAGTTCGGCTTTAGAAGTCATTTAACAACTGAAAATGCTATATTCTCTTTTCTCTGTGCGGTACTGGATGGGCTAAACAAAAAATTTTGAATGCTTGGCATATTTTTTGATTTAACTAAGGCATTTGATTGTGTTGATCACAAAATACTGCTCCAGAAGTTGGACCATTATGGAATACGGGAGTAGCTCCAAATTGGTTCACCTCTTACTTTAGCAACAGGCAGCAAAAGGTCATTATTTACAATGTTGATAATGGCTGTGATGTGGGATCTGAGTGGGGTACTGTCAAGTGGGGGGTGCCCCAGGGATCAGTGTTGGGGCCAATCCTGTCCCTTATTTATATAAATGATATGCCCTCTAGTATTACGGGTAACTCTAAAATATTTCTGTTTGCTGATGACACTAGCTTGATAGTAAAGGGTGTAGTGTGTAACACTGGCTCGGTTTCAAACAGTGCAGCACATGACCTCAGTTCATGGCTTGTAGAAAATAAACTAACGTTAAATAACAGTAGGACTCAGTTTTTACAGTTTCTAACACACAATTCAACAAAACCTGACTTTTAATTTCACAGAACGGGCATATGCTTAATGAAACTGAACAGTTCAAATTTCTAGGTGTTCAGATAGATAGTAAGCTGTCATGGAAAGCCCACATTCAGGATCTTGTTCAACATCTTAATACTGCCATTTTTACTATTCAAACGTTATCAAAAGTGAGTGATACTTCGACATGAAAAGTAGTCTACTTTGCTTATTTTCATTCGCTTATGTCGTATGGTATAATATTTTGGGGTAACTCTTCCCATTCTACAAGGATATTTTTGGCTCAGAAATGGGCGGTTCGGGCAATAAGTGGTGCGAGTTCATGAACCTCTTGTCAACCTGTGTTCAAGAGTCTGGGTATTTTGACATTGGCCTCTCAATATGTAATTCTTTATTATCGTTTCTTGTTAACAATGTTAGTTTATTCCCAAGAATAAGCAGCTTTCACTCGGGTTAATACTTGGCAGAAATCAAACCTGCATTTGGATCGGACTTCCTTAACTCTTGTGCAAAAAGGTGTGCAGTATATTCCTGCATCCATTTTCAATAAGCTGCCACTCAAATTCAAAAATCTTAGCAGTAATCCATGCGCTTTCAAATCAAAACTGTAGAGTTTCCTCATGGGTCACTCCTATTATTCTGTCAAGGAGTTCCTTGAAAAATTAAGCCGATTCTTATTGTACTGGTGATAGTGTTTACTTAAACTTATGGACTGACTTGGTTCAGGTTCATGAACATTTATTTTTATCTGTTATTACTTTTATGTTGTAATTTCATGTACTGACACATTCCATGAGTTTTGAGATTTGCTCCTACAGAACTTCATGCGTAAATAAATTTAAAAAATTCACCTAGAAGACAAATGCTTAGTAATAAACAGTCAGGCCTTAGTACAACTTGCGATACAAGCACCACGAAAAGATGCTTTCAGTATGCTACACTTTGAAATTCCAAAGGAAGAAGCTACATCAACAAACTATGTCAATACACTGCTAACAACAAATCACTCCTCAATGACAAAATGAAATTTACAATGTTATTATGAACCACATCGATAAAACCACTCGTGGAACCATTTACTTGGATGCGCCACATGGCACCAGGAAAACATTTGTAATAAATCTATTGCTGGTGGATTTACTGTCATCATCTAGCATTGCAGCCATACTTATGGAAGGATAACGAACTTTCTGCCCATTACGCCCTACAACTATCGTTGAATACAGTCTGAATCAATTCCCAGCATGTAAATTCTCAAGAGCAACTGAATGGGATGAACTTCTAAAGCAAGCTAAAATTATCTTCTGGGACGAATGCACAACGGCATGCAAAAAGTCACTCAAAGTCATGGACAGAACATTAAAAGACTTATAAAAACTATGAAGTCAAGGTAGGAGCATGTCCTACACATATCCTACAGACCAGATGAATGGCCTCATTAAACAGAACAGTAATTTCTGCAACATAGCCACCACTGAAAATGAACTCATCAACCAAATTATTCAAACACTGTTCACATCTATACCAATCTAGATTGGCTATTTGAAACGACAAGTTTGGCAACTAAAATACTTATTTTCTATTATGTCAACTTTAACATTCGAAAGAAAATTCCTGGTGAAGAGAGAATATACAAATCAATCGACATAATGGCAAATGTTGAAGGAAGTGTGAACTTCCCTACAAAACTTCTAAAAAACTTTGTAATTGAACAAGAAAGACTGTCAAACAGCTATCTGATATCATCAAAGCCAAACTTATGAATGGAAACTACTAAGGATACACACTAATTATCCCAAGAATACCACTGATCTCTACTGAACTGCCATTCCAATTTAAAAGACTGCAGTTTCCAATCAAATTAGCATATTGTTTTACAATTAACAAAGTGCAAGGACAAACTTTAAACTATTGTGGTATCACTTCAAAGACTCCTGCTACTCTCATAGTCAACTATATGTTGCTTCCTCTGGACCGAGTGAGGTGGCGCAGTGGTTAGCACACTGGACTCGCATTCGGGAGGACGATAGTTCAAACCTGTGTCTGGCCATTCTGATTTAGGTTTTCCGTGATTTCCCTAAATCGTTTCAGGCAAAAGCTGGGATGGTTCTTTTGAAAGAGCACAGCCAATTTACTTCCCCATCCTTACTTAATACTATGGGGCCAATGACCTTGCTGTTTGGTCCCCTCCCCCAAATCAACCAACCAATAAACAAACAAACAAACCCACCTTCCTCTTGATTAGAAAATTTGAAAAATCTGTTCTTGCATACCCCGGATAACAAAATGAAAATCTCATATCAACTCCATAAGTGAAGCTGGGCACCCCAGCTTGTAGGTAACAGAAGTAAAAGAAACAGAACTTCATTTAACAGCTTCGTGGTGAACGTAAAAAAACAATCTGACCTGTTGCTTTAGTTAGAAAATGATGGGCCTCCAGCAGATGTCGATATAGTCAGCACACATAAACCTTCAGCAGTAAACTGAAAAGTAGAACTCTTAAGGAAGTCAGTACAGAGAAAGAAAGTTTTGTTGTTAAGCAGCTATCACGCTTGAAGTGTAGGCCAACTTTCACAGGATGAACTACAATCGCCATTTTTTTCTTGGAGCCAAGTTATGGTCTGGTGCAGGTCACAGAGGATTTAGGATCACTTCACAGAAGACGGGGTTATACAATGGAACTTTGATTTTGAGTTTCCCCTATTTTACATTTTTCGCGATTCTACACCAGAAATTCATAGTCCTTGTGAAAAACCCATGAGCTCAATGCTAAAAATTCCCCAATCTTACAATTCTTCCTAGTACGGTTTACCTCAATTCCAAGTTCTTACTCGACATCTCACTTGGCTTTGTCCCATTTTCTTCCTATTCAGGTTTGATGTGATTGAACCAGTTATAAGTGGCATGGAAGCCAAATGGTTTGCAACTGAGTTGGAGCCAGAGCTAAGGGATATTTTAAACAATTGTGGGCAGGGGAGATATGAGAGAGGAAATGCTGAAATAATCCATGCTTGGTGTTGCCAACACAACTTGAAACATTTAGCTCACAACACTATTATGACTGTTAGGTTGCACTGGTAATGGAAAATCAAGACAGTCAACACAAAGTGTTCTGGACAGAGCCAATACTTGACTTAAGGGCCCAGCCACCACCTTTTCTTGGGCCATTTATAACTCAGTCTCATCTTTTTGCATGTATTTCCAATTTACTGTATTGAGCAAAAATATTGATCGTCAATGTTTTAAATTCGAACGCCGAGTCTCAAAGAACATGCTGGATCACAAAATGATCTTGCCTATTGCATGTGTGGCGAGGGGGAGTGGCCCTTCGACGACCAAAGTGCAGGTAGGGGTGAAAGCATTTTGTGAAGTGCTGGAAATATATTTTTCATGCAGATGATGCATTACGACACAGATGTGCAAAAACAGAAAACGTTTTTGCGATAGCACATTTTAGAGACTTTTGTGCTAAAATCTGACATGACACAGTTGGAACAACTACATAAGCTACTCATATATATACTTTGTACCGCACATACCACACTCTGTAGATTGTCAAGATTGGCACCAGTGATAGAAGGCATGAAAACAAACTGTAGCACCTGAGTTTTCTTTCAAATTTACTTTTCACACTATGTACAGAAATTCACAGAGCCGACTTCTAATAAGCTTATAATGTCAGCTAATGAAGTAAACTAATTTTTTCATGCCTCTCTTTCTCTCATCAAGCCTAAAATAGCACTAACAATGATGAGCATATGAAGTGCGGCTCGTAAGAAAAGCATTAAACAATAATAGCAATGGTGACAAAATTTTTCATTAGGCAGATGTCCGCTTATGGTTTAACCACTTAGCTGCTGTGATGTTTGTTGGTTTAATTCAACACATTCTTCAATTTTTGCTTTTTCTGGGTGAGCACAAAGGGTGTTCCCTCAAAAATGCGTGTTTTCAAAGTACAATTTGCGGTCTTCGCATGTCAAAAAATTGCTCGATTATCTTGTACCCAGATACCAATTTCAATTTTTTGATGCGTTTTGACTCACTGTTACGAACCTGTGATTTTTTAAGAACTGATGAAATCCATTACCACAAATTATTTTATAAACATTGTATTGTACATTTAATCTCCTTCACTTAAGACATATTTATACAAAGTATTGGAGAGTATTGCAATTTTTAATCATATATGCCAAATATGTGTGTTTTCTCAAATTTTGGTGGGTTTTAACATTTTCCGCGATTCCTCATTTTCTTCTATTTTGTGTTTTTCAAGTCTGGATCTCACTAAAGCGTAAAATAGGGATTTCACTGTAGCGGTCTTGCCAGGCAGTACTACTGACGCAGACCCTGGGTACAATATAGGATGTGAACTGGTAAAGACTGCATCAGCATCAAGCTTTAAATCCACTACATATCATTTACTGCAGAGCTTTACACCCTTGGATTTCTATTTAATACCCTTTTAGATATTTTCATATGACTCGTCCCTATCACATGTCCCACCCATCTCAACTAAACATCTTGACCATCAGTCCCTCATTTCACTGGAAATTCACATAAAACAATATGAAATGAGAAGAGGAGGATCATCAGCTTCAGGGTCTTTGACCTAGTAGTCGTCGTTTAAGATTAGCATGACAGTAGTGTAAGTCAGGTGGTTAAAAATGAGATAAAAAGGGAGGCAACTAGGAACTGTAGGAATGAGGAAGTGGCCAAAGCACAGAGAGAGGCTACTTTGAGGTCACTTGGGCCCCATCATGCCCCAGTGACAGGTAACCCCCCCCCCAATTCGATCATGGATTTTATCAGGTTCTAGGCCTGGGTCTTGACACACTGCTGAACTGCTCTAGAACAGCCATTCACTAAATGGCTCACTGTAAGATTCGAGGCCTTGTGCACCGAATGATAAATAATTTGGCTGTTTGCTCAGCCAGGCATTTCCAGGTCAGGAAATTACAATGGTAATTACTGTATGTGGTTGTTTCAGAAACGTGTTCCACAAAACATTCAGTAATGACAGTGGCATCAGCACACCTGTCACCACAGAGAGAGAAGCCGGGAACCACTGCGGACAGTTGGCAGCCACAATTGCAGTGGAGTTTACTCCATCCTTCACACCATGGGGTGTGGGCCCTTACAGATGATGATTGTACCTCCTCCTAAATTTTCCTCTTTCACAGGTTGGGCCAACATTTCACTGAAGTACCTTTCCCTCAAAGGCATCTAACATACCAATAAATTTTGATGTTAACGGCCAAGTTTCCGAGGCACATACAAGCCCTGGTCTTGGAAGCGCTATATAAATCATAAATTTGGTGATAAAAGTTAGGAGCCTTAAGGGAAAATAGTTTCTTGAATGCAAAGTAGTTTCCGCTGGCTGCTGTTAAACTCTGGTTAATTTTGTAAGATGTGTCATTTGAGGGAGCAGCTGTTGACCCAGATATTTAAAGTGCCCAACTATCTCAAAGGCAAAACTGCCCAACCTTACAGAGGGTGGTATGTTCTCCTATGTTCTTTCAGAGCAGCCATTTATTTTGTTTTCTGCTGGATGATATTCAGTCCCATATTTCTACTGGCTTGCTCAAACATGATGAATGTCTCCTCCATTGCCTTCCAAGTTCTTGTGACTATCTATGTCTTCAGCGTGACTGAGTATCTGCACCAATTTGTTAAAGATCATTCCCTTACTCCATAGGTTTGGGTTCCTCATTACCTTCTCCAAGGCAACATTGAACACGAACATGTCCTTGCCTTACATCATCTAATATACCAAGTGGATCAGGCATCATTCTTCTCATTCTAATACCAACTGCAGTGCATGGTACTGTTGCAGTGTTGCACAATTCCCAAGGATTTTACATTTCATGTAAGTCCTGTTTTCTTTTCTATTTATACATATTAATTAGGAAACCTAATATATAGCATGAAATACGTTACATTACAATCAACTACCTTTGGTTGATCAATGTCCAATTGCGGCAAACTGAAGAGATTTGCTCTCCTACAGCAACTCCCTGGTTGAAAGTGCAGCCCTTGTACTTTGAGCAAACCAAAATTATATTTGAGCCTCTGAGACTCTCAAGAGATCTGGCTTTTATGTCTCATCGATCAACACATATTTAAGGTTAAAAATTTTGTCAACTTGGTGACTTCCATGTTCCTTTGGATACATTTTTGTGCAGGAACAGTGAGGAACCCACAACCATTTTTTGGGATGTTGTAAGTAAGATTTTTCCATTATTATTGTTTATGGTGTGTGTCCTGTGGGGTTCAACTGTTGGTATAAATATCTGTTTCATTTCCACCCTATTTTTATATTATGGTCTTTTTCAAAATGTTCATAAAACAAGTCCTCCTTGGCTTCCTTGGTTTGTGCTTAGGCGCTGATTATAGAGTAACTGAAAAATTTCCCCTTTATCCTGAAAGATGAGATTCTTGGGCTGAATCTACCCATCTGCATTTACACCTACATCTATACTCCACAATCCAACAGAGTGCATAGTGGAGAATACCCTGTACCACTACTAGTTATTTCCCTTCCTATTCCAGTCACAAATAAATTGAAGGAAAAATTACTGTCTATATGCCTCCGTATGAGCCCTAATTTCTCATCTCTTATCTTCATGGTCCTTACACGCAATGTATGTTGGCAGCAATAGAATCACTCGGCAGTCAGCTTCAAATGCTCCTTTCCTAAATTTGCTCAACAGTTTTCCTCAGAAAGAACATCACCTTCCCTCTAGGGATTCTCATTTGAGTTCCCGAAGCATCTATGTAATGCTTACATGTTGTCCGAACCTACAGGTAACAAATGTAGCAGCCCACTTCTGAATTGCTTCGATGTCTTCCTTCAATCTGACAAGGTACAGATCCCCAAAACACACACACACACACACACACACACACACACACACACACACACACACACACACACAGTACTCAAGCACAGGCCATACTAGTAGCCTATATGTAGTCTCCTTTACAGGTAAACAACACTTTCCTAAAATTCTCCCAATAAACCAAAGTCATTTTTAGGTGTGAACCCAATCACAAGATGCCTAATCTGTCGCTGAATAACAAATCCTGTACTGAACATATGCTTTTCCACACTACAACCATAAAATATGGTAGCTTATCCCGTATAAGTCCAATCTCTCATCCATGTTGTGGGAGACTGGCAACGACATGAAGTAGGAGACTGCCTGGAGGGGTTGTATCTCCTGGGACCACTTCACTAACTGTGAGGGCCAAGCAGAAACATTAAAAAGTGGGGCTAACAGGAGTCTGGTGAAGATACTGCTGCCTCGTAGTGAGTGGGCTGGCTCCCCACGGGCTGAGGGAAGAAAAGTATGAGTAAAAATTAACCATTCTCCAGAAGAGGTTGGTATGTAAGGCTGGCTACATATGCCACCAGTGAATGAACAACATCAATAGTTAATGGCCTCTCATACCATGACATGCAGCTCCTCCTGTTAAATGTTAATACTGATCAGGATTAATAATGTAATAAATCTGAGTTCAAGAGGGTAGTCATGTCACCAAAAATTGATTATTTTAGGACACTCTTCAACGACATAAACTTGAGTGATGTAAGCAGTGCTCACAGCATGAACAAAAAATTCTACACTTTCTTTACTAAACTATTTTATTTGAAAAAAGCTTTCCCCAAAAGTAACCCAGATTAAACCAAAGTTTACAAAGAAGCAACTGCCTATTCAAGGAATAAAGTTGTCTTGCAAGACAAAAATGAGACTGTGTCTGTCAGTCAGAAACACACTGATGATGCCTTAGCTCATCACAAAACATACCGCAATATGTTGGAGGTAGTAATATGGACATCAAAGTAAATGTATCAAAGATGAAGACAGTCACGTCATGTGACAAAATAAAGACAATATGGGATACAGTGAAGGAGGTGACTGGCAGAACCACAGATGAAGAGAAGCAGATAGCAATAACAGTACATGGTACAGTGGTAAAAGATGTGTGCAGTGTTTCAAAGCCCTTTGACACACTCAGATGTGTTGTGGCTCTGTTTTATTCTAGTGCCGATCACAGATAGTTGATTTCATTGCTGCACATATAT
Organism: Schistocerca cancellata; assembly: GCF_023864275.1. NCBI lineage: Eukaryota > Metazoa > Arthropoda > Insecta > Orthoptera > Acrididae > Schistocerca > Schistocerca cancellata. The sequence continues at coordinate 187,588,246 of NC_064633.1, forward strand.
TTTCCCTGGTCACCATGTGGACATCAGGGGCATGGCGGGAAGTGTGTACTTAGTGACAGCCGTATTTTCGCAGGGGAGAGTCTGCCATATCCCATTTAGGATACCGGGGCAGCAGTTGGGGGATGGAAATACGGCTGGACAGCAACGCAAAGGTAGCAATGCCACTTCCTTGATGTGGTACAAACTAGTTGTTGGATGATCAAATCGAAGCTCTCGGCCCAAGTCGCTCCAGAGTGCACTGTACGCTACGTGACTGCTCATCCATGGCCGGTGCGAAGAGGGTGCTTTAGACTATTACATGTTGGTTTTGTGCCACTGTAAATGACACTGGTCAGCATCTGTCTCTGGAAAAACCTTGTGACTGTGTTCAAACTCGTGTGTTCTTGTAATGTCACTGCCCTGCTCTGTCATTTATTTCCTCCTTGTTAGTTTGCTTCCCCAGCGAAGTAGTATATACACTTCAAGGTTGAGAAGTATTAGTTACATTACTTGATGGAGAAATACGTTCATGGTAGAGGCGGACATTCATTCAGACTTGGCACAACTTTGAAATATGGAAAGGTCTTGACTGTGTTACGCATTTCAAAATTTCATCACCAGGCAGAAGCAGTGGGAAAAGTGTACAAAGGAATTAATGATTTCAATTATATACACACTAATGTTTAAGTATGCATGTTAGTGATCCATATACAGAGTTTTCAATTATCATACTTACATCTAGATCAAACTTTAGTAAAAGGTTCAAAAAACTGAGCACATGGACTGAATACATTACAAATCTTATCCCTTACAGGCATATTTGACAGTGCCATTGTCTGTTCCAAGAGAACTGACTCTGCTGTTTAAGCTATCTAAGAAGTAAACAAAGGCCAGTAGATGATGCTAGCACTGATTATAGAAATGATATCAAAGAGTAACTTTACAAAGAAGCCATAAATAGCGAAGAACTAAATGTCAAAACATCATGAACAAATTGATGAAGATACATTTGTGCTAAGTATATGGAGAAAAAATGCATACTGACATTAGTTAAACCTTAAACGTAGCATGAAACATGTACCCCATCTTGGGATGTAGTGCCAATGGAAGAAGACGAAGGTAAAACATGTATCATAAGGTAACATTGTTAACAACATAACAGAGCTATTAGTCAGTCAATAATCAAAACAGAAGACATATTTGCAATGATTAACTGGTGTAGTACAATGTAAATGTAAGATCTATATAGATGGCAAAAATAAAATATAAGTTATGAAAGAATGTGTTTACAATCATCATAAGCTAAAATGTTACTCGAGTATGGCCAAATGCAGTCATATTACGATCTTCATCTACATACACATACACTCTCCGCAAGCCATCATACAGCGCATGTTGGAGGGTACCCTGTACCACTACTAGTCATTTCCCTTTCTTTCCACTTGCAAATGGAGCAAGGGAGAAATGACTATTTGCCTCCATACAAGCCCTCATCTTATCTCTGTAATCCTTACGTAAAGTGTACATTATCGGAAGAAGAACTGTTCTGCATTTCTCAATAATGTTCCTCTACATGAACATCACCTTACCTCCAGTGATTCCATGTGACTTCGCAAAGCATCTTCATGATACTTGGGTATTGTTCAAACCTACTATTAACAAATCTATCAGCTCACCTCTGAATTGCTTCTATACCTTCCTTTAATCTGACTTGGTGCGGATCCCAAACATTCGAACAGTACTCAACAAGTCGCACTTATGTCCTCTATGTGGTCTCCCTTACAAATTTACTACACTTTCCTAAAATTCTCCCAGTAAATCAAAGTCAGTGATTCGCCACCTCTACTACAATCCTTACATAGTCAAAGATATAATAAATGACATACAAGAGAACCAATTAGATAAGCCAAAATGAGTAGAAACAACTTGAAATAAAACAGAGAATAATATTACAACCAAACAAATTTTTTAAAAAAATTATTTTGTTAAAAAGTGTGATGGTATAATATTGGACTGTAGTAATAGTCTAGCTTGAACTAGATCTGTGAGGATGCCTAAAACATCCATGCACATCATGGTTGAGGATGCACAGTTAGGATCACTAGCTGTCAAAAATCAATGCATTGGCACACTTAATGCTGAAACAGTTGTCATACTATTTCAGAAGTAATGGATTCTATTTGTACATGCTACATGTAATGTAATTTAATGTGAATATTGTTAGGGTTGGCAGGAGAGCCAACATCGTGTTACTAGAGAAAGCCGAAAGGCACGCGTTTTAGCTCACGCAGGCTGGCGTGAGGTCGGAAACAGGACAAGGAAATTAGAATTTAGAAAAAACGGGCGTAGCTGGTGGAATACTTAACTTTAATCCATTAATGGTGAACGTCGCTCTTGACGGTACATGTTTCAGTATCAATAGTAACTGGTAATGGCGCCCTGCTAGGTCGTAGCAAATGACGTAGCTGAAGGCTATGCTAACTATCGTCTCGGCAAATGAGAGTGTATTTTGTCAGTGAGCCATCGCTAGCTAAGTCGGTTGTACAACTGGGGCGAGTGCTAGGAAGTCTCTCTAGACCTGCCGTGTGGTGGCGCTCGGTCTGCAATCACTGATAGTGGCGACACGCGGGTCCGACGTATACTAACGAACCGCGGGCGATTTAAAGTCTACCACTTAGCAAGTGTGGTGTCTGGCGGTGACACCACAAATATATATAACAGTATGGAAATGCAGAATTATATGTAACAAAAACAGGCTCTCGGAAATTGTAGCGAACCTCGATGTTCACAAGTTAACCACAATGTAATGTCATTATATTCAAGACAAGAAGTTAAATTTATCATGCCCATAACATGAAATCAATGGAACAGGAGCATATGCTTGTTGCAATAAAACTGTAAGATAAGTCAAACAAAAGTATGAAGTAGTGAAGTGATAAATAGCATCTGTAAATAACAGAGCTGCACAGCAAGGCAGGTGCATTTTGGTGACGGCCTAAGAAAACAGTGGCTCCATTTCTTGGAACAAAGTGGATCTACAGTGGAAGCCTGGTGGGATAGCCACATCAGAACGACTCATGAAAATGGTGACACCTTCTGACAGGGTGGAAGATAACTAACAGATATTAAGCTGTAATGGTTACATCGTATATAGCTCAGGAAAACTATAAGATTATAACCAATAAAGCAATGTAAGAATAACTGGGTCAAGTACAAGGTACATATCGGATAGTGTCTTCAAATAAATCTAAGAACCAGTTCCTAAAGCTATGTATGGCTTCTTTGTACAGTTACTTTTCGATTTCAATTGTATGGTCAATGCTATTGCCACTTCTCTGTTTACTTAGGAGATGGCTTAATCATCAGTCAGTTTGATACCGGTTCTCTTCGAACAGACACCACCACTGTCAAATATGCCTGTACAAGGTGAGATTTGTATTACATCCAGTTCATGTAATAAGTTTCACGAGCCCTTTGCTGAAGTTTCGAAAATTCTGTGCATGGATCACTTATGTCAATACGAATATATTTGCTCAACAAGAGGCAGCAGAACACGAGCATAAAAGGAGGTCATACTTATGCAAGCTTTCGGAGCCAGTGACGACTCCTCCTGCCAGAAGTGGAAGGAAAAGGGGTGACAAAAAAGAATTTTTCTGAAATGTACTCCTCTCTCCAGTCCTTCTCCTTCATTCCTCTTTCTTCTGCTTCTGCTGGAAGGAGCCGCTGGCTCTCAAAGCTTGCACACGTATAATCTTATTTTACGTGCGAGTTCTGCTGCCGTTTGGTGAGTAGATTTTTTATCTATCCAGTTACATTATATTGTCAACAACTAACCGATTATTTTTCTTGTTATGTAAGAGTGTATTTGTTATCGTCGTACACTTCATCCACGCTTCTGTCTAATCAAAACCTTTCCATATTTCAAAGTTGTGTCAAGAAATAAGAAATTACTGTTTTATGGCAAAACTTCTCTAGCAGTCAGTTTCTGAATTCATATTCTGTTTCAGCTACCTTTTAATGTAAATTGTATGGAACGTTGGTAAAATTTTGCTGCCTCTTTCATTGCCACAATTTCACAGTATCGATTGTGAGCTGTGATTGTTGTTCTGGTAACTTGGTTCTTTTGCTTTATTACAGTTAAGCCAAGTGTTGTGTGATGCCTTGTCTGTATTAAGCTGGCCGCTATTAACAGCTGGAAGGCATGAAATGCGCAAGCAGCACAGCACTATTTTGTTCCTTCATACGGAAGACAATTCATTCACCAATTCGGTTCATGTCTTTCTTATTACTGAATTTTCTCACTGTGCAACTGGTGATGTCCTGGTAAGTGTACCAGAAGCCTTTTTTTTACAGGCTACATTTTCTTATTTCTATCTTTTGTTTCAGCCAAAACCTTTTAGCTCAAATTATGATAAAGGCAGTATCAAATGAGTTCAGTAAATTGGTCTGGTGATTTGATTATCGTTAATGATGAGTTTATTTCGTATAAGGATTACTATTGTATCAAAGAGAGAGACAGAGAGTGTGTGTGTGTGTGTGTGTGTGTGTGTGTGTATGTGGAGGGGAAAGGGGAGGGGGGAACAAATGTCTCTGGGAAATGCGTGTTTAACAATTCTACAATTCTTACAGTATGGGTTAGAAGACAAATCAAGCTACCAAGAAACACATTGCAAAACTTACAAATTGACTGTGTGACACTTTGAACTGTCCACTGCAGCGGCTTAAACAGGGCAATAGCGAGCAGGTGTAGCTAATCTTTGCTCTCAATTCCTTTCTGCAGTGCAAGCAAATATTGAGATCTTACAAGGCAATGTCCATATCCTAAGTATCTAGTGTGTATTCAATCAGGATTTGTCCCAGAATAATCTTGATAGGGAGAAGGTTCTGATACTGGAAATTCTACGAGATACAGTATCAGAACTTCAAACCTTAAGTGATGGCTTGCTTGCGCAGGAAGGAGCGGAGGATGAGAATAACTACGGTGAAGATCATCAGGTTGTGCCAAACAGTGGTGATATGAGAATGTGGATTTTAATAAGCTTCCTAACCCAACAGCTAAATTATTAGAGAGAATAACAGTTTTATCTATAGAGTCTAAGTCCACAGCTCGTAGTAGCGCTCTCACTTCCCGAGCATGGGGAAGTTCGATTCCCGGTGGCGACCAGGATTTTCACCTGTGCTGAAATGACTGAGTGTTGTTGTGTCGTCTTCATCATCATCATCATCATCATCATCATCATCAATCACCATTAAGGTTGGAGGAAGGCAACAACAAACCACATCCATTAGGACCTTGCCTAATATGGCGGAGCAGGTCTGAGGAGGAAACCATACAATTTCTGTAGCTAGCTGTGAAGTTACAGCATCAAGCTGACATTCTTCAAATGTCACATTTCTTTGTGCTCCAGACTATTTATCTTTTGACTAAAGGTAGACAGAGGATTAGTGGCTCAAGTTATACACAAACAAGATTCAATGAAGGGCCTACACAAGAGGTTCGCTTGCAAAAATTCACCCAGTAGGTGCAGAAATGAGTAAAATAACAAATGTCATTTTAGAGATCAGGTTTGCAACGAAAGTTTCACTCGGTACATGGAGGAAATTCACAGCATTAGGCTGGATCAGTGGTTATAAACTACTGAGGCGAAATACGATTAACAATATCTTAGAGGACATGGGTCCCCAGGATTGTGTGGTAAACCCGGTAGCTTTCGAGAGCTGGATCAGATGGTGGCCAACATGGCAGGTTTTCAGCTGCAGGGGGGGGGGGGGGGGGGGGTTTGTTAATAATTGTGAAGTGAAACCAGTGAGGTCTGTCTATTCGTAACAACAAGGCAGTAAACAGGGAGTACCCAGTTAGAGAAATTGTTTTTGTTGTAACTAACCAGGGCACTTTGCTATGGAACATATGGCCAGAGGCCCAAATATTAAGAACAGCTGACTGCATCAGCAAAAAGGTAGACCGTGAAGGAGTTGTAATAAAATTAAAGGGGTTAAGAGCAATCTTCCTTTTGTTTGCATGCTCATCAACAAGGAATGGGTTTGCAGTTTGCTTGATTCAGGGAGTAGTTGCTACTTGATGGATTATCAGTGGTATCAAAGTCATAACAGATCTGTGTAAATTTCCTGCCTTGCAGCTAATTAGAGAACGATGTCAAATAGTTAACAACAGAGAGCTGCCGTTGATGGGAAAGATACGAGTTAGTGTCAAAGTCTGAAAATTTCCCTCCTAGTTGCAAAGGACCTATCTTCATGCATTATTTTTGGTTGGGATTCCATAACAAACAGTCACTGTATTTTTGATTATGCCAGAAGAAGATCCTTTTTTAAATTTTTTCCTCAGAGCACATATTGGTCGTGTGAACACTGTCTAGATCGTGGCGTTAATGCTGTCTAAGGGTACGCGATGGATTTTCAATTAGATCGTTTGGAAGTTGAGCAAGTCCAACACATCCTGTACTGGTTAGAGCAATTCCCAGCTGTGCTCACTGAGCGCCAAAGAGTAACCAACAAGATAGAATATGACATCCAGCTCACGGATCATGTGTCTGTATACAGAAAATTCTGAAGCAATTGTTGGAGGATAGTGTGATCATTCCTCCACATGGTCTGTAAGAGAAGAAAAGCATGGTACTGACCAGTCATTGATTACCAAAGGAAAAATCAAAAGATTGTTAGAAAATCAGTCCCACTACCTGATCAGAATTGTTTCTGAGAGCATGTTACTTTACTGTATTTTGACTTAAATCAGGCACACTATCGGGTACTCCAAAGGAAAGATTCGAGCCTCTCACAGCCTTCTATATCAATTGGAATTTACCTGTGTCCTCTTTAGTTTAGTGATCAGTACGGCCTTCCACACCTATTTATTGGCCTCAATATTTGGAGAGTTCAAATTTTAATTTGTATATAATTATTTGGATGATGCTTTTGATTATTATAACACCTCTGAGGAACATCTTGATCACTTGAAGCAAGGCCGTTTGTGAGCAAGCACATCCTAAGGATAAAAGAGGGGTACCAGATTTATCGACATGATCAATTTTTTCAAAAATTCATTCCGACTTTGCTCAAGTTGCTGTTCCTTTAAACCAGCTCTGTATGGAAGGAATCGCCTTCTGATGGCCCGAGAACCAGCAGGCAACCCCTGACGCACTCAAGGGAGCACTCAGTAATGCATCACTGTTGAGAATTCCAGATTTTGAGAAAGAGTTTATTCTTCAGACTGATGTGTGCAATTTGGGGTAGCAGCAGTAGTTCTACAGGAGCAGGAAGGAGATTGGTGACTGAATGCTTACTAGTCAAGGTGTTTGAATGAAGCGGAGATGAAATATTCAATCTATGAACTGGAGGCCTTCATGGTGTTGTTTGGACTACAGAAAGTCCTTTTCTATCTAGAGCAAAAACATTTCAAGCTCAAAACAGACAACCATGCCTTGTACAGGTTCCTCACCAAGCCTCAGAAGACAGGTAGAACAGCCCATTGTGTAATCCATATTTCTGCCTCCCAGTTCTGTGGAAAGCACATTACAGACTCAAACAAAGTAGTGGCTGAAGTGTTGAGCAGAACATTTGAAGGGGAACACACTGCCATGGAGAACTGTGAAGAAGATGGAGCAATCATTGCTGTTTTACCAGAGATTCCTGCCTTATTTGAAAATTTAACTGATAAACAGGAGTACAAATCCTTGAGGAAATTTGGTGGTAATCAAATGAAGGTATGTCAGTGGACAGATACCAGTTAAATAAAGGGCTGTTATGTTACCGCACTTAGCACAAAGGCAAACCAAAGAGTTGTTTGCCTAAACAACTGGTTCTGGCAGTCTTCTGCTATTTTTCCGGTCCTTGTGTGGTGGATATTTGGGAACTTAGTAAAACTATCCAAAATGCTGAAGAACCCCTAACCTGGCCTACTTTGTAATCGTATATAAGAAGGTTAATCACTCAGTGCATGGAATGCAACACAGCCAAGCCTAATCCGAATGCCCGTCAGGGGCTATTATGTTCAAGCTGCAAGGAGAGTTTCATGGACAAATTAATTGTTGATTATTTGGGACCACTTATCTGGACTAAAAACAGGAATAGGTATACTTCAATAATGATCAACGTCTTCAGTCCAGTCGATTTGTTTGATTATTTCCCAGCCTAGGAATGGCCATTGAAATAACCAATCAAAATCTTTTAGAATTTTCTCGATTCGGGCCACCTAAGATGCTCGCCAGTGTCAATGTGCCGATATTTGTATCTAGGTAGTTCCATAAGGTTGTTTTTTTTTTTTTTTGGGGTAATGAGATCTCCTGCATCACCACTGTTCCTTATTACCTACAGCTTTCATTTGTGGAGAGGGTGAATAGGAACCTTAAATCTGCATTAGTTATTTACTACAGAAATTCACAAGTCAACTGGGACAGGTTCTTGAGTTGGCTTAATTTTGCTTTTTAACTTGGCAGTCGATGAAGCTATAAGACAATCCCACCTACATTAATGATGGCTTATCTGGTTAACTCACCAACTGCTAATGTTTGGAACATAATGATCTGTTGTTGGACAAGATCAACCCCAAATTGATTAAAAGGGATTGAGCCAGTGCCTAAAAAATATTTGGTTTCCATACCACAGGAGGTATAATTAGGGAAGGCAACCAGCTCTGCTCAGGCTGGGAGACCTAGCGTTTGAAAAGAACTTTCATGCCCAGAGCAGGAAGGTACAAAAAACTGCTGGCCCATTTTAAACGTCCGTATAAAATAATGAATTGCTGAGCCCAGTCACTTTTTGAGCACAGAGCACAGCCATCAATAAAACTGTGATGGTCCACCTAAGCCAAATCATGAATGTGGAGAGGTAGGCATTCAGGAAGTTCAGTCAAATTACCCCAAGCCCCAGATACTAGATTAAGGGGGGATTTCGAGCCGTGTTGTGGCTTGGTTTGATTCTGGTGCCAACAAGAGATACTTCACATCATTGTTGCACATATGTTTTCCATGGTCACCATGTGGACAATAGGGACCTGGCAGGAAGTGTGTAGTTAGTGCCACCCAAGTCTGCAAGGGGGAGTTTTGGTCACTTCCCTTTTAGGAAACCAGGACAGCAGTTGGTAGATGGAAAAATGGCTGGACAGCAACACACTGGTACAAGTGCCACTTCTTGATGTGGGACAAACTATTGCTTGGATGATTAAACTTGTTCTCGAACCAAGTCACTCTGGAGCGCACTGCACGTTCCATGAATCCTCGTGCATGATCTCTGTAAAGAGAGTGCTTTGGAATCTTAAATGTTGGATTTGTGCCACCATAATTGAAACTGGTCAGCATCTGTCTCTGAAAAAATACTGACTGTGTTCAAACTCTTGTGTTCTTGTAATGCCCGTTGCCTGCTCTGCGATTTATTTCCTCCATGCTAGTCTGCTTCCCTAATGAAATAGTGTGTACCTTTGAAGACTGGCAAGCAATTAATTACATTTATTTGACTGTTTTATGGCAATATCTCCAGCAGTCAGTTTCTGAATTCGTGGTAAAATTTTGTTGTCTGTTTTGTTTCCACAAATCTAATGTATCTATTGCGAGTTGTTAGTGCCATTCTGGTAACTTGTTTCTTTCCCTACGTTATAATAAGCTGAATGTTGGGTGATTCCTTGTCTGTATTAAGCTGGCTCCTATTAACCACTGGACAAGTGCCATTCACTCCTTCATATGGAAGACAGTTCATTCACCAACTTCGTATATGCATTTCTTATTATTGAATTTTTTCACTGTGTAACAGATGTAATAGAAATGAATACTATAGGAATGAACAACAAACCCCTATATACCACTCACACAGGGATTGTGAGGACGAAATTAGAATAATTAAGCACATGAAGAGGCATTCGATCGTGCTATATATGTTAATGAAACAGGAAGAAACTGTAAGAACTGGTACAATGGGATGAATCATCTGCTATGCACTCCATGGTGATTTGCAGAGCATAGTTGCACATGTATGTTCTATAATCACAAGCTTGTGTATTATTTATTTATTTTTTAATCAGTTGGAAGTAATGCTTTCACTGTCCTAAGTTTTATCTGTTTAGTTAAGTTTTACATAAATTCACACTGAATACTGAAAGATTCACTACAGCCAATTTTCATTAAAACAGACTAGATTTTACTTAATTCTATCTTTTTTTCACTGATACCTTTTAATTAAAATTTAAATAATGGCAGGAATAACTGAGATCAGTAAATCGATCCAGTGATTTGATTACTGTTAATCAAGTGTTGATTTCTTACTAGGGTTACTAATGTACCAAATTACCTTTAAAAAAATGGGAGAGAAAAAATAAAACGACTCTGCCAAATAAGTGTGTTACGGTTTAACAGGAATATTTCTTTTCTGCGTAACATTGTCCATGTCTTTTCTAATCAGTACCCTATTCACATACATTTCAAGTTACTGAAAAGACAGGGTTGTTAGGTTTGGTATATGCTGCCAAGGAATATATCAGACCAACCATTACAAATCATTTCAGAAATAGGAATGTGACCTTTGATACTTCTAACGGTTATGACAAACTATGAGCAAAGTTAGTTATAGAGTGTTCTTCTGAGTACAGTAACACATTAAGTTACTTGTACAACCACTCATTTATTACTGGAACATTTTCCAAATGGTTGAAATATACTGAAGTTAAGCCTTCTTATAAGAAAGGAGATAGAGAACTATTGTCATATTTCCATCCAATCGGCTTCTTAACCATCTGAGTATGAATAATATATTGTCCAAAGTTACAGTTCAGATTTCTAAAGAGCTCCATTATTGAGAGGGCTATATACATACACAATGAGAATGCATTTAATTCATTAAATAATGATTTACAGGATACTGGTATATTTTTTTGATCTGTCGACAGTGCTTGACTATGTAAATCACAATATCCTTTTCATTAAATTATGGTGCAACAGCAAATGCTGCAAAATGGTTCAATTCTTTTCTCTCTGGTAGAAACCAAAGGGTGTCAATTGGAAAGAGTCCTGCAAGTCCAACAAGGTTCCATCAAAGCGCCCTTAACTTTTTCTAGTGTATCTCTATGATGTTCCATCAGTAACAGTCGAAGTGTGGTATGTTTGCAGATGATTCAAATATTGCATTAAATAGCAAATGAAATTTATGTTTAGAAAGATCAGTTACCAAAATTTTCATGAACATTAATAAATGGTTCTTAGCCAATTGTTTGTCACTAAACTTCAACAAACCACACCATACGAGTTCAGAACTTTTAAGAGGTATATTAATATGAAATCACATTTTGGCCTATTACACTAACTGTTGTACATTAAACGCGTCAGAATTTAAGAAATGTTTTAAATTAAATCCAACTAAATTCCAGAACTGTTACAAACTGATCCCATTAGAATTCTGAAACATGGTATTCAAATTTCTGTTCATAATTTAAAGAATATTTAAAATAAACACAGAAAAAGATCAGTCAAATCTTAAAATTTCCCATATAATCTTATGTAATCAAAGCACTGCACAAGGTATATACTACATTATGGTTCTCAGTACCACGCCCAGAATTGACTAACATTGGGTTTTAAAATGTCACCAATACACTACCTTGTATATCTGAGAGTCAGGTTCGTTGTACTTGCAAGCATTGTCAAACATCAAAACAAAATCACTTGACATTGCCTCAATACTTTCATACTGATTGGTTTTAAGTTTTTGAGCAATTTTTTCCAGATCCATTGGATTCTTGATTACCTCATAGTAATCTGGGTACTCCTGAAACAACCGTAACACATTCAGGCATCCACATTCTCAACAACACTGCATTTATTTGTCATACTGAAAAGAGTAACAACTTACAGTCTTTGAGGGTAATTTCTGGAAGATTAAGCTCAGTTGTCTGTTCTTAGGATCTTTGTAGTCTCTGATGGCATCATAAAACATACGTAATTTTTGTGATAATGCTGTTGCATTGCTGACCTTCCTGGGTTTCGTCCTGTAAGTGATTTATTTTATTTTTATTTTATACACCTAGTTCCGTATGGGCAAATTGAGGAGCAAGTCTCCATGGTCATGGAATGAGTCAGTACATAAATTAACATCAGAAAAATTAATAATAGATAAAATAAAATTAACATAAGTCCTGTGCAGATGACAAGCTGCTGAGTACACACTAATGTGATCAACAACAGAACATAAGAATTTCCTTAATTTTTTGTCAGGAGCTCCCCAACAGAATTGGGGTGTGCCATGAGGAAACTCTTCAATTTAGACTTGAAACTGTGTGGGTTACTGCCAAGATTTTTTAATTCTTGTGGTAGCTTCTCGAAAATGGATGCACCAGAACACTGCACACGTTCCTGCACATGAGTCAAGGAGGTGCGCTCCAAATGCAGGTTTTGTATCTGTCTAGTATTAACTGAGTGAAAGCTGCTAATTCTTGGGACTAAACTCATAGTGTTAACAAGAAATTACATGAAAGAAAATATACACTAAGAGGCCAATGTGTGAATTTCCAGACTCCTGAACATGGATTGACAAGAGGTTCACCATCTAATACCACAGGCTGGTTGAACTGCCCACTTCTGAGACAAAAAATACCCTTTGTGAATAGTTAGCTTTTGTGTGAGAGACAACCACACTGCAAAAATCAGCCTCTCATCAAAAGCAAATCTAAACACTAAATTTTAAATAGGGCATACCATAAAATCTAATGAGGGTAGATTTTGATGGAATTCAGATTCCTAACAGCTTTTCCAACTGAGTTTATGGCATCAGATACGGGTCAAGTCACTGCTGGTCCACACTAAGAGTGCTAATACCACGTTTTGAATAGGGCAAAGAAAAAAGAAGAAGAAAAAGAAGAAGAAGAAGAAAAAGAAACATTAATACTGGGCCACAGCTGTCATAAATTGTGGCAAGAATTCTGCTAATGTTGACCAAGTATTTTAAGACATATCAAGGAGCAAAAGATACTTGGTGAAGCACAAGTTGTAAATCCAAAGAAAAATTAATGTAACTGAGATGAAGAAGCAGTCAGTAACAGAGACCAAGACCAAAGAAATAATGTGATGTGCAAAAAGTGAAACCACACCAAACTACACGGAGCACACTAAACTGCAAAATTACTAGATGGATTTTCATGAAGTTTACACAGGTAATTTTAACATGGTTTGGGGCAAGGAACACACACACTTTATTTCATCAAAATCAGAACACAGAAAAAAGGACATCATAATTTGAAGTTTTATCTAAAATTGTCTTCTCAGCTTAGTAGCAAACTCAGTTACAGATGTATATTCAGAAGTTAAGTCAGTGACAGAATTAAGTACTGCAATCTTACCTTTACAAATACAAACTAAAAGCAAATTTACTTGTCTACAATACAAGGATCCACAGATTTCGCTTTGTGTATTAAAAACTGAACAGCACTACTTTGGTTCTCACAATAGCTTTTATTTATATTCTTTGTTAGCGAAAACAAATTGATTGAAAATTCCTTGTGTTCTGGGTGTCTAATTACATTTTGATTTTTTTTTAGCGAATATAAATTCCTAGAAAACAGTAAGTCTTTCTGTGTCCACCACAATGGCTGAAATCTCAGGATTAAGTGGACTCAATAATCAAATGAAGACCATGATGCAGGAATTGCTGTGGCTTTAGAACATCAGACTTTAACTCACTCTTTGGGAACTCCTTCCAAAAGTGCAGTGTGACTTAACTCTGATCAAGAGCATCAACCATTATCTCACTTGTCAGGAACTTTCACTCATACAGGCTTAAAGCTACTTCTCTCCAATGTATCATCATAGAAGCTGAAATATTTATGGGAAGTGGTGAAGGCAAGTGAGTTTTTATACCCCGAATCCTGCTTACCACTAACAATTTGTCATGCACAACTCCCGGTGAGCTTACATTATAGTGGGACCATAAACAAAGGCCAAGTCCAGATGCTGCATGCATGGACCTTAGTGTCTGTTGCTTTTTGCACAGCCAATGCTACGTGGCTCTCTTCCGTGTCAGTGAAGCAAGCAAGATCTTCATTAATGTCCTTAATCATCCTAGTTCAAATGTTGTATACAAAGAAGGTTTGAAAGTCCAAAAATAAATTCCCCATCTATGAAGCCTTGGGTACAGCTGTAAGTAAATATCTGGGTAACACCGGGTTTCTCAGCTGGTAACAAAATAGATGACAAAAGACTATGATTATGAGAATGATAAAAGTTCTTTAAAAAATTGTCTCATGATGAAAATGTAGGTGATAAAATATTTTACGGCAAATAAAATCAAGAAAAGGTAGATGATTCAGAACCATCTGTAACGTATAAAGAACTACAAACAGTACTTCAAGTTGAAGAAATAAAAAGAAAAATAATTCCCCCCCCCCCCCCCCCCCAGTATTAATAAGTATCTGTCAAAGGACAATATCCATGAACAAACACTAGATGATCTTATTATTTACTGCCTGAACCATTGAAAGGAGCTATAGAACAGCCAGGTTGTAGTATACCCCCTTAATTTTATGGTTACTATTTCCCTGTTAACATGCGATTTCAGTCCTATACTGCACAAAAGGATGTTGTTTGTAATCAGTAACTCTTGCCATCCATCAGCCTTCAACATATTGTTGGCATATTGTAATTGCAGTCTCACATTTCCCAGTCTATAGATACTTCCTGTACCAGAACATGGTTTACCTCCAAGTCATTGCACCCTCTTTCTACTGACTAACACCCCCCCTGCTGTCTGTCCTTTCTTCCAGTATCTCTTTCTCTTCTTGACCTGGTTCCTTATAAGGATATCTCTGTGTACAAAACACGAGGTCAACATTTGCTTTTTGACACTTAACTTGATGCAGTCCCAACATTTGCTTTTTGACACTTAACTTGATGCAGTCCACATTACAATCATTTCTATGGTTTGCAGGTGCTAGTTGTTATTTAACTGAACACTATCAACCTTCCTGCTATGTTGCTCTGATGTGAGAGATGTCCTACCACACAAAAATACTTTTTCCTTAACAGACATACTATTTTGTGGCAAAAGAATCTTTACTTCCAAAATGTCACTCCGTCTTTTGCTGTGGGGAAAATAGCCCTGTTAAAACCGACAAAAACACATTTTCTTTAAGTCTTCGGCGGGTTTTCCGCAATTCAGATGTTCAATCCCATTAACATGTTTATAACCTAGTATGATCATCAAAAAACCAATTTTACAACTAAAACAAACAACACACGAATATGCGCCAAAGTAAGTTCTGTAGCAGTAACCATCAATCCAATTACACAAGAAGTTAAAGCCTATGTGCATACCTTTTCTGAAACCATGGGTTTACTCAAACATTTCTGCAAATACTAGTGGCCTGTACACACTAAATACACCACACTTTACTGAAACAACAACAATGAGGCATAGAAAAAAATGCCTTAAGTATACTCTACAAACTATAAAATCAGAACACTAAAATGTCTATCAGCAGGATGTGTAGACTCGCTGTCCAAGAACTGATCACCTTACTTCATTGAACCAGTTTATATCCACAGAAAAGAAAGAAAGATATAAGACTGCTTGCATTATTAAAAGAAATGATTAGTCTGCAAATATTAGAGCACAAACATTTTCTGGCCTTGAACAATGTACTTAGAATACATTTCATTTCATCAAAATCAATCAGCCAGAGGTGATGGGCAGTAAGTTTATGACAGATGAGTTCTTGTATTCTGTTGGTTGAATAAAAAGGTAGAGCTCACCTACAGTTATATGAAAAATGAGACAAGGAAAATACTTTTCGAAGTGTAATGAATTCAGATGTGTCGACTCAAATAGTTCCCAGTTCTAAGGCAATCATTGGTAGTTGAAAACGTTTAGCAAATACAAATATTTGCTGCACCATCATCATATTTTTTGAGACTAACTTTCCACATGATTTTTTTGCTGTTGAATATAATGAATCTGTAGTATGCTGCTTGTCAGCTGCTACCAAGTTGATCAAATTTGATTGAACTTCTCACAATGTAGACATTATTCAAGGTAAAAAAAATCGAGATAAACAGACAGATCCCATCAAGAAGATATCTGTAACATAAACATTGGGAAAATGTGCCACTCGATAAATCTAAAATATTATCCAGTAACAACAACGGCATGACTTACAGTGCACTATGCTCCACATTGTAATCTCATTTTCTTTGACTAAACTTGTAAAAAAAATTATCTACTATTCTATTCAAATTTAAATTCACATTTATATACACTACATTTTATGGAAGTTTAACACTATAGGCAACACGTCAAAAATTATATCTTACACTCTAGGTGTCTTCTTTACACTCTCTTGTAAGGCTCCTAGTTCCTTCACCTTTTCCATCAGAACTTCTTCTAGTTTATTTGCGTCCTCATATATCATTGAGCCTTCTTCATTGTATTGACGGCAATTGTTAAACATAAGCTGAAAGCATAAAATTTAAATCATTCTTTAAACCCAAAAACTATGAAATCTGAAGCAGCTTACTGGTAAGTGATTATGATTGGTCAACATCAAACATTTCTGAGTAATGAATTACACATTGAGAAGACACTATCAAATCCAAACAAATTACTTTGAAATCTGCAATAATTTCCTCTTCTGAATTGTATTTTTCGTTCTTTATATTTGCTTCAATTGTCAGCATATCTATTGGCTCTGCTATTACTTGAAAGTAGTCAGGATACAGTTTCTTTGATGGTTTCTCCATGAACATAAGAACTGGCTGACGTCCATCTTCATGCTGCAAAATATTGCATTACTTTAAAGTAAGTTCTCAAGTATAGCAATTATTACAATGACCTATAACAGCAATGAAAACTTACTACATAGTCAATAAGGCATTTAAATAGTGCATGTAAGCGTTTCTTCAATGGCATATCCTCTCGGAGCTTTGTTGGCTTTGGTGTTGAGGAAGCAGACTTTCTTGTACTTTTACGTCTTGCACTTCTATCATCAGAATCATCTTCACTTTCTGAATCCTGCAGATAAAAGACATGCAATAAATACACTAACTCCACTCACATCTGAGAAACAGTATTAGGAACAACTTGACTCCTACAACTTAATGAAAATTATATGAGTCTTAGCTTGCTTCAAAGTTAACTCAAGTGTTTCAGATTTACCTCATTCCCTTCATCCTCAAACTGAAGGACTGTTAACATCATCATTTTGTGACAAGACAATTGAGGCAGCACAGGCTTCACCTTATCTACTACTGGTTTCATCTAGAAGCTACCAGATATAAGACAAAGTAAATTTTGGAGAGCAGGGGGGCTAACCTACATAGGATACCAAAAGAAAGAAAATGGGAGAACAGCTTATGACACTGTTAGATGCGAAGAGATAAGCAAGGTCTGAGTAGACTGGAACTGTCAAAAAGAATGCAATTCAGAATCAGAAATATGTAGAACAAGTGCCTGAACTGTGTTATAATAAATGACAAAAATTCAAAATTGTTTAGAACAGGTAGAAGGGTCTGACAAGGAAGTGTTCTCTCACCAGTGCTCTTGAACGCAGTTACGGATGACATCACAAGGAAAGTTCATCAAGAGTCAACAGCAGAAGATATGAAAACCATAGCACAGATTAGATTAGATTAGATTAGATTAGATTAGATTAATCCTAGTTCCATGGATCATGAATACGATATTTCGTAATGATGTGGAACGAGTCGAGTTTTCCAATACATGACATAATTAGGTTAATTTAACAACATACTTAAGTTAATATAACAACTTTATTCTTTTGTGTGTTTTTTTATTTTTATTTATTTTTTATTTTTATTTTTTTATTTTTATTTTTATTTTTATTTTTTTTTATTTTTTAATATTTTTTTTTCTTAATTTATATCTAAAAATTCCTCTATGGAGTAGAAGGAGTTGTCATTCAGAAATTCTTTTAATTTCTTCTTAAATACTTGTTGGTTATCTGTCAGACTTTTGATACTATTTGGTAAGTGACCGAAGACTTTAGTGCCAGTATAATTCACCCCTTTCTGTGCCAAAGTTAGATTTAATCTTGAATAGTGAAGATCATCCTTTCTCCTAGTATTGTAGTTATGCACACTGCTATTACTTTTGAATTGGGTTTGGTTGTTAATCACAAATTTCATAAGAGAGTATATATACTGAGAAGCTACTGTGAATATCCCTAGATCCTTAAATAAATGTCTGCAGGATGATCTTGGGTGGACTCCAGCTATTATTCTGATTACACGCTTTTGTGCAATAAATACTTTATTCCTCAGTGATGAATTACCCCAAAATATGATGCCATATGAAAGCAATGAGTGAAAATAGGCGTAGTAAGCTAATTTACTAAGATGTTTATCACCAAAATTTGCAATGACCCTTATTGCATAAGTAGCTGAACTCAAACGTTTCAGCAGATCATCAATGTGTTTCTTCCAGTTTAATCTCTCATCAATGGACATACCTAAAAATTTGGAATGTTCTACCTTAGCTATATGCTTCTGATTAAGGTCTATATTTATTAATGGCGTCATACCATTCACTGTACGGAACTGTATGTACTGTGTCTTATCAAAATTCAGTGAGAGTCCGTTTACAAGGAACCACTTAGTAATTTTCTGAAAGACAGTATTGACAATTTCATCAGATAATTCTTGTTTCTCAGGTGTGATTACTATACTTGTATCATCAGCAAAGAGAACTAACTTTGCCTCTTCATGAATATAGAATGGCAAGTCATTAATATATAATAAGAACAATAAAGGACCCAAGACTGACCCTTGTGGAACCCCATTCTTGATAGTTCCCCAGTTTGAGGAATGTGCTGATCTTTGCATGTTACGAGAACTACTTATTTCAACTTTCTGCACTCTTCCAGTTAGGTACGAATTAAACCATTTGTGCACTGTCCCACTCATGCCACAATACTTGAGCTTGTCTAGCAGAATTTCATGATTTACACAATCAAAAGCCTTTGAGAGATCACAAAAAATCCCAATGGGTGGTTTTCGGTTATTCAGATCATTCAAAATTTGACTGGTGAAAGCATATATGGCATTTTCTGTTGAAAAACCTTTCTGGAAACCAAACTGACATTTTGTTAGTACTTCATTTTTACAGATATGTGAAGCTACTCTTGAATACATTACTTTCTCAAAAATTTTGGATAAAGCTGTTAGAAGGGAGATTGGACGGTAATTGTTGACATCAGATCTATCCCCCTTTTTATGCAAAGGTATAACAATAGCATATTTCAGTCTATCAGGGAAAATGCCCTGTTCCAGAGAGCTATTACACAGGTGGCTGAGAATCTTACTTATCTGTTGAGAACAAGCTTTTAGTATTTTGCTGGAAATGCCATCAATTCCATGTGAGTTTTTGCTTTTAAGCAAGTTTATTATTTTCTTAATTTCAGAGGGAGAAGTGGGTGAGATTTCAATTGTATCAAATTGCATAGGTATGGCCTCTTCCATTAACAGCCTAGCATCTTCTAATGAACACCTGGATCCTACTATATCCACAACATTTAGAAAATGATTATTAAAAATATTTTCAACTTCTGACTTTTTGTTCGTAAAGCTTTCATTCAATTTGATGGTAATACTGTCTTCCTCTGCTCTTGGTTGACCTGTTTCTCTTTTAATAATATTCCAAATTGTTTTAATTTTATTATCAGAGTTGCTGATTTCAGACATGATACACATACTCCTGGATTTTTTAATAACTTTTCTTAATATAACACAGTAGTTTTTATAATTTTTGATAGTTTCTGGGTCACTACTCTTTCTTGCTGTCAGATACATTTCCCTTTTCCGGTTACAAGATATTTTTATACCCTTAGTAAGCCATGGTTTGTTACAAGGTTTCTTACGAGTATATTTAACTATTTTCTTGGGGAAGCAGTTTTCAAATGCATTTACAAAAATGTCATGAAATAAATTATATTTTAAATTGGCATCAGGTTCACGGTACACCTCATCCCAGTCTAACTGCTGTAGGCTTTCCCTGAAATTTGCAATTGTTAAATTGTTGACTGAACGTACTACTTTGGAGGACTGTTTAGTATTGCTGAATGGAGCTATGTCATATATTGTAACTAGCTGTGCACCATGATCAGAAAGACCATTCTCAACAGGCTGAGCATTTATCTGGTTAAACTTATCTTGGTCTACAAAGAAGTTATCTATCAGTGAGCTGCTATCCTTTACCACCCGAGTAGGAAAATCAATAACGGGTGTCAAATTGAAAGAACCGAGTAATACTTCAAGGTCATTTTTCCTATTACCCTCTTTCAGAGAATCTACATTGAAGTCCCCACAAATAATAATTTGCTTCCCCCTGTCTGACAGATAGCACAACAAGGAGTCCAAATTTTTCAGAAATAGATGAAAATTTCCTGATGGGGACCTATATACAGTTACAATTATAAATGTGCCTTTATTTAATTTAAGCTCACAGGCACATGCTTCTATATGTTTCTCTACACAAAACTTTTTTGTTTCTATACTTTTTGCACAATGATAACTTTTGACATATATGGCAACTCCTCCTTTCTCCATATTTTCTCTCATTACATGTGCAGAGAGCTTATAACCACTTACATTTACCTTATCTATATCAGTAACAATGTGATGCTCAGACAGGCATAGTATATCTATTTCATTCTCAGCTTCTAAATCTTCTAAACAAACCAGAAGCTCATCTACTTTATTCTTTAAACTCCCAATATTTTGATGAAATATACTTACATTATTTTTAATTATACTTTTATGAGACCCTTTCCTTATTCTAACATTTGCAGTACTCTCCTGTCTGAGTTTCTCATTGTGCTTAGGCCTAGTTCCTATACCAGTGGTCACATGGTGTTCAGAGAGGCAGATTATGTCAACTGGGTTGGGTGACTTTAATTCATCAATGCAATTACCTAGGACTGAGATACAACTTGGTGGAGATAAACTTTCTGGTGATTGGTGAAAATTTATAATTGGTAGCTGTGATTGGTGATCTAATGTGCTAGAATTGTGCTGTTTAATTTCTTTCCTAAACTGAAGATTTGTTTCAGTCCTGACCTCTCGTAGAACTTGACATCTTTCTGTCTTACCTATCCTAAAAAAGGTGCTGCTCCAACACCTGTAACCACTGGTATTTTACCATTCATGGCAGTGCCTCCCCCCCTTAAATTTCCTGCTATTACCCCAGCCAGTTTCCCCTTCCCTTTCCTGTTGAGATGTAGGCCGTGCCTGGTATAGTCCCACCTACTGAGATAATCAACAGGAACCACACCAATATGAGCCCCCGCACCTGACCCAAGCAGCCGTTCCAACTCCAAATTAACTCTCCCAACAGAAGAGTCCAAATGAGGCCGGTCATGGCGTCTCAGGACAGATACAAATTCAACATTGGTGTGTCTCGATGCCGACGCAATCTTTACCAGGTCACACTCTATACTGTACCCAGGATCTCTGTCGATGCTGTTCCCTGGCCCTCCCACAATAACCACGGTGTCTTCCCTGGTAAATCCTTTACAGAGTGAACCTAAATCCTCTGTCACCTGATCCAGACTAGCACTTGGTTTGAAAAAATTTGTGACCTGGTATTCTGGTCCTAATTCCTCCTGCAGAAGTTGGCCTACACCTCTGGCATGAGAACTGCCTAACAACAAAACTTTCTTCCTTTTCGATGTCTTTCCTACATTCTTTTTCAATTTCCTATTGAAAGTTTGTTGTGTCCTGTCTACACCTACCTCTGCTTGAGGCTCATCAGTTTCTAACTGAAGCAACAGGTCAAACTTATTTTTGACATTCACCACAAAACTGTCAGACTTAGTTCTAGGCCTGTTCCTTCTGCTACCTGTTGCCACTTCCCACCTCTCTTTGCCCTTCTCCCTCCTTAACCTGTCCAGATCTTCCCTAGCCTGATCTAGTTCAGCCTGAAGGGCAGCAATTTTCCCCTCCTGTTCCACTATCTTCCTATCTCTGCTGCAAATCCTACATAACCACTGATGAGCCTGATCCACTTTCCCAACACCCACGCCACTGCAGTCCCCCCAGTGAAAAAAACTACTGCATCCATCACACCAAACCCCGGAACTAACAATTCTACGGCAAGTCAGGCACTTCTCACTCATGGCAAAAATAATACTTTAGCTAGAATAAATCAATTAAATTACCGAAAATCAAAAAAGACGTTACAAGAATTAAGCCTAATCACAAATGTATATAAGCAAGTTTTTGATTTAAAATTCCGCTGTTTTTCTGAGATCTGTATTAAAACAACGAAGGTATACGCTATTTATTATATATTTCACTCGATGGAATGAAAAAAAGGACTATTAAACGAGATACTTTAACTTTGATTCTCGAAAAACGTTACGAGAATTAGGCCTATAAACAAATGTATATAGGCAAGTTTCTGATATAAAATTACGCTGTTTTTCTGAAATCTGTATTAAAACAATGAAGTTATACGCTATTTACGGTAGCTTACTTATTTGTTACCGAGAAACTAGTTAAATTACCGTGAAACAAGAAACAAACACGTTTACAAAATTTAAGCCTAAGCGCGACTTCGCGAAGTTACGATCTTTTCGTGTTTTCTGAAAAAATACGCAAAGAAAAGTCAAACCTTTAACGGCAAGAGTAAACGATACACTAATGCACGTATTTCATTTGTTGTCGGCGTTAAACTAAATTATATTCCTGCACACACATGCAGTGTGATGATATGAGAAGACAACAAGCAGAAATTGGAAAAAAAAAACACATAAATGTCTGTCAGAGGGTAATTTAAGACGCAGTCCTGCAATAAGCTTAACGAAAAGTGAGGAAATAAAAATCAGCAGAGAAAATGGAACAATGAAGGATTTATAAGGGGCATTCAAAACGAAACGAGCCGGAGTCTGAAATATGCAAACCAGTGACAGGAGGGTAATATCATGACATGTATAACGAGTTGTGGTTCCAACCAGAGTGTGGATGTTCACAGCCCATCGCTAGAGGGCACGTGTGCACGTCATGTGACTATACAGAACTAGCAGAAGCATGCATCAATCATCCAACATTGCCAGTCACATTGCAAACAGTGACATGGAGATGTCAAAAGAAGGGCAAAGAGTGTCGTCCATTTTCTGACAACCCAAGGAGTAGGAGGAACAGACATTCATCAACAAATGTCACAAGTGTACATCGAACACTGCAGGTCCCTTGCATGGGTCGAGGCGTGGCACAAGAGCTTCAGGGAAGGACGGGTGTCACTAGCCAATGATGCATGGTCTGGAGCACCACCACTGCATTACCGATGACATCGTCCAGCTGGTGGATGCACTCATTACCCAGGACTGCTGAGTGACAGTGAAAGCCATAGCCGCCGGATTAAGCATCAGAAGTGTTCACACCATCTTGAAGGAACGACTGCACATACGCAAAGAGTGTGTCCAATGGGTGCCCCACAGTCTTCAACCACACCAGGAAGCATGTCATGGGAATGGTTCACTGTCCTGCTCATTTGCAGCGCTATGCTAGGGAAGGGAATGCATTCCTGGCACGAGTGGTGGCTGGAGATGACACAATAACTCATCACTTCGAACCAGAATCAAAATGACAAAGTCTCCAGCAGAAACATCCAGGGTCACCACCACCAAAAAAGCCAAGGCCATCCACACGAGTGCAGGAAAGGTTATGCTGACATTCTCCTTTGACCAAGATGGGCCCCTTCTGATTTACTTCCTGCAGCACGGGAAAACAGTGAATGCCCAGTGTTACTCGCAAACCTTGACCACCCTTCGCCAAGCGATCAAATCAAAACAACCTGGTAATTTCACCTATGGGGTCATTCTGCTCCACTGCAATGCAAAGCCTCATACAGCCAACACAGTCGCAGCACTCCTGTAGAAATTCAAATGTGAGGTTCTTGGCCACCCACCATACAGTCCAGACCTCTCTCACTGCGATTACACCATTTTTTGTCCCCTTAAAAAGGCTCTGAGGGGCAAACGATTCACCTCGGACAACAAGGTCCAGCTATATGTGCTGAACTGGTTAACTTCACAGCTCTGGGGATTTTATGAGACAGCCATTCACTGCCTTGTGTCAACAGCCACGGTCAGTACTTCTAACATACATGTACTGGTTTCTGTAATTATGCCTCTGGCTTGTTTCTTTTTGAACGCCCCTTATAAGTTGTAATCAAAAATTTATTAAAGAAGCAGATGCTTTCAAATATCTAGGAAGTAAGCCAACAAGGGGGAAAAAACATCAGTTTCTGAGAAGGGGACAGAAAACTAATACAAGTACAAAGTCTCTTGCGAAGGAGTCCTTGTATAAAAAGCTGTGAGTTTACTTGCCGCAGTAAATTCAGATAAAGATATGTCACACATATGTGCCAGTAAAATTTTTAATAATGACATAAATGTCTGATCTTCAGGGTTCAAAATTCTTCTAAATGGCTCGTCATCATAGAGTTGATTTTTCAAATGAGAGTCAAACGCTCTATGATTTAAGAAATTCATGGTACATTCTCGCACATAGTTCAACTTACGTAAAAGGATAGTTACTTGGAAAGTAACACTTTTCAAACCACTATTCACAATATTTTCCCGTGACCTGTTAGAAATCTGTATGTTTCAGCAGTTGCCAGAGAGCGCAAGTAACAAGCAACACCGCCCTCGTGTGGCTACCATGATGTAGGAAGCCCATATGTACGTACATGTAAAACATTAAAATATCATACATTATGTCATAAAAGAAACAACACATCAGAGGATGGTCCAAGAGCATCGGAATTTCATGAACCACACTAAAATGTGCACATTTAAAGTGCATACTTAAAGTGCACATTCATATGTCCAGATTCCCAATGAAGTAGACCTCGACCTGATATTAAGCTTTTCAGTGTGGTTTTTGGGACGAAAATTTTCTTGGAGCACCATTGCTGTATTATATCATGTTTGGTTCTTTATTATGGCATAATGCTGTATGCTAGAAGATGAAAACATGCACTTGAAATGTTGCAAACAGTTGAACTGTGGAATTAAACATTTAGTTTCAAATACATTGACTGCCTCTGCAGAAAAGGTTAATAAAATCAAATTTCTTTAGTAAACAGACAAAAATAACTTCATTGTTCTGCAAGGCAATTAATGCTTGACTGTCACACAGGTGGAAATAAAATAAAATCTGAAATTAATAACATATTTTAGCCTTCTGTAATTATGTGAATGTATTTTAATTCAGTTGATAGCTCCCGGCCACAGATACCTGTTTTGTTTTCATTTGACGTGAGAGTAAAATAAGGGGAAACAGCAAAAATCACTAAATGTAAGCATGGGTCACGTGGAGACTATCCACTATAACTCAGACTGCTCTGCGCATCAGCCCCGGATCTAAAATATTTGCAAACCGAGTCAAACTAAAAAGAAAATTGAATTTTCGAAAATATGTTCATCTTGTAGTGCACATGCTTCTGAAAAGTCTGAAAAATAAAACATATGTGTTCGAGGAAATGTAAGACATGTTATTTGGTCTTAACTGTGCCAAAGTGCAGTGCCACGCCTCTTCATACAGCATTCTTCTATAACACGTCGCTGTATTTCACTCAGTGGAATTGTAATGTGTATATTTTGTAATGGATGCCATCAAACCTACACAAGACAGTGGAAATTGAAATGTCCTGTGTTGCTTCTCCTGCTCCCAGTCGGCCCATTTGAAAGCCTGCCCCCTTTTCAATCGCAATGAATAGCGAATGGGATTACTTGTAATCGGGAGAACAAGAACTCTTTAGAAAATTTGCTATCTTTATTGCCTACTGGCAAACAACTTGCTGTTTTGTGTGACATAAAATTAAATGCAGGATACATAAAACCAATAAAGACAAGAGACAAGCAAGAAAGTACACATTTCTTCAATACTTAGCTAATGGCGTTTTTTTTTTTTCCTCTCTAATCTTGCTAAAGCTTTACATGGCGTGCTTTCTCTTCTGCGAAAGAATCTGTTACCTTATCAAAGTTCATCACAGGTTTTACCACACAAAAAAATCGAAAAGTCATTATCTAATACTGAAAAAGCTGTGAATACAAATAATACCCAAGAACAGGTTTCTCGATCTGATTACGTCTATTTTGTCACTGTCTGCTAGATAAAACGAAATAGGCCTGCCTAATATTGCAGCAATTTTGTAACACACACCAAATAAATGAGAATGTTTTGGCACAAATTGACATTTTTATAACACGACAGAATATAATTCACAAAGTACCAATATCAAATGCCTATTAGGCCTACTACAAGCAAAAAGCTTTATGTTAGGAAACAGTTTCACATTTCATTCATACGCACCAGTTTCTCAAGCACGAGATCGAAAAGTAGTATTACGAAATTTTTATATAAATTTGGAATCGTCTTATTCTACCATAATTTGTGTGATGTCACTGTTTCTTCTCCTTCCCCGTTCTAACAAACAATCTTGTCATCAACAATTCTGTAGCTATTCCTGCCATTGTCAAAATTTGTTCGCCGATTAACTTCACTAACCCTGCCAGAATCACAGGTTTAGTTATCCCGCGATTATTCTCTGGCTAGGCGTTGTTACATGTTCGTACACCAAGTTTTCTGCGTTATTTCCGGCTGGTAGCCGGGGACTGTACAACTGGTCCTTACTAGTGTAACAATCTCGCCAAAAATTTTCTGTCAAAATTTCATTTTCTTGGATACATCGAGAAGATACTATGTAATCTTTCTCACCTGTTATTCCTGTTAATGGTTTATTTCAATTCTGGTAGTCTGAATCTATGGATTTCACTGGTAATTACAACAACACTGATCATTCGCAAACCCAATCAACCACATAATCAGACAGCGACTGGCATTCATCCATTTGGCTTTACTCCGCTCAGTTCATACAGACTCATCCCCTTTTGTCTGCAGAAAGTTTATTTCTAAATGCGACAAGGATTCTCCTGACAGAGACATCACGTACACTATGCACACGTTCAAAAATCAACTGATGATTCATTCAGAAATCAACTTAAAAATGTGTTCAAAAATGTTTAAAAACCTATAGGGATGCATTTCAAAATCATATGGATAATCGATAGACCAACGTGCGCTGGATGCTAGGCGCTTTGTGAAACAAGTTTGTTTCCTCAAAAATATGAATTTGGCGCCCCCTTTTCCTGGTAGCATCTAGTTGCTCACTGCGACTGCTTGCACAGTGAACAGCCACATTCCTGTAGCCAGAAGCGGGAGAACCAACTACTCAAATGCGACTCAACTGAGCATGCACATGAGCCCACTCTTAACTGCTAAAACAAATCTAATGTATTAACAGTCGTGACTTCACACTCAACGGAGGCAATTTGTTGTTATGAAGCATTTCATAGTCTTCCTAAAACCTCTGACACATTTTGCGGTTGGCAGACGCTTGCATGAGCACTGTGTGTCATTGTTGTATATGGCGCATTTCCTTTGCAATTTAAGTTATTTTCAATTTTCTCTCTCGTTTATGTTTTATTGTTGAAGTATTATTCTGCAGTACCAGGATACAGTAATATCCTTTGGTAGAGTATCGGTTCTTACCACTCAAAATTTTAAAAATTAATTGAAAATTAAAACAATGAAAAAATCCCGGAATTCTAAAAAATTCCTGGGTTTTTCCCAGATGAAAAGACTCTCGGGTTTTTCCCAGATCTCCCGGTTGTCCTGGGTCATATACACCCTGAAGAATGGTTACTTCCCATCCTTGTCAACTTCCGTTGTAAATCTTATGTTAGGAAGTATACCTTTCAAATGGTCAACAAACTGCTGCAGCGCATCATTACAACATGTGCCTAGGTTAAAAATGTATCGCCAACATATCTAAAGAAGCAGGATGGACAGGAGGGAGTACTGTTCGACTCTCATTCTTACAAATCTTCCATGAAAAAGTTGGCTACAGGAAGTGAAAATGGTGAACACATGGCTGTTCCATCAGTCATTTCATAATAATTTCCACTGTACAAAATGTAGGCTGTCCTCAAAGTATGTCAAAATAATTTGAAAATTTCAGGCGAGTGGCCAAAAGTCTTAATGTGTTTTCCACTGGTCCTTCGTAAACAGGGAGGTCATGTCGAGGTTGACCATGACTTTACTTGGCCCTATCCTGATCTGCTTTATGATACCAACAAACATTTGAAAGTTCTTCATATGATGGCTACAGCAGCTGATTACAGGTGTTAATAATTTACTTAAGTACTTTGCCTACCTGTATATAGGAAAGCTGACATCGCTAACAACTGGTCTCATTGGTATGCCATGTTTGTGTATTTTAGGTAGACCATTAAACCTGGGTGACCTACATGCTCCCGGCCTCAAATTCTTCACAAGTTCTTCAAAGAGTCCCGAGTTCTTTAGTAGCTCCTCCATCTTCCTGCTAGCTGCCAATGTTAGATCCTGTCCGAGAAGCCAGTACGTACTACCTCCCAGTAACAAACCCATTTTCATATGATGATCTATAGCATTGAGCGTCCGCCTCGGTAGCCGAGTTGGCAGTGCAATGGGATGCCATGGAAAGGGGCCCATGTTCTATTCCCGGCTGGGTTGGAGATGTTCTCCACTCAGGGGCTGGGTGTTGTGTTTTCCCTTCATCATCATCCTCATCTCATCCAATGGGGTGGTGACAGGAAGGGCATCCGGCCAACCCTTAAATTAACCATGCCAAATCCAACCATAACCATGATGACCCCGCGATAATGCTGGACAAAGGCACAAGAAAAAGAAGACGAGAATTATAGTATCAAGCATAACTGTAACATTCTCCTAACTGGCCAGCAAGATAACTAACTCTTCACTTTTCTTTAATGGTTTCAGTCATTGTTTCTCCACTCTGCTAACAATGGACTTAACGGGCCTGGCTGTCACCACTTCTTTAGAGATAGAAAACTGCTCAAAATTTTACTACCGTGTATCAGACATAATTAGGAATTGTAAATTACTTTCCAAAGTGAAATCATATTATTATATTATCTACTAATTCTGACTTAGGGTTCAGAATATTGGACTTGGACAAAGGAAGAGGCGAGTGGAATACAAGCATCAGAGATGTATTTTCTATGAGGGATCCAGGTGATGAGACAAGAAGGGATAGGATAAGAAATGAAACTGGAACTGCTTCAGATCAATCTCCAAAAAAATTATGGAAAGAAATATGCTGAACTGATATGATGGACACATTCAAAGAATGAGCACAGAAAGACTACCAAGAGGAGCTGGAATGGGTAGATAATCTGGAATAATATCAACTGGAAGAGCACAAACAAGATGGAGAGCCCATGAGAAGGATGATATGAATTGGAGAGGACTACAATGGGAGGAAATGGTGAAAGAAAAAAAAGGTTTCAGAAAGGAGAAAAAGAAAAAGAAGAAGAAGAAAATGGAATGAAAACAAAAGTAAAAGAGGTAAGAAAATTGCAGAGACTAAAAACAATCAACTAAAAGTTGAAAATACAAGAAAAAAGTATGCAAGCTGTACAGCATTTTGTTAGTGGTGTGTACCAGTTCCCATCTGTGACTCAAGTTGGGACAGCTCTGTCCATTCTGAAATGCAGCTATAACCTCAGAATGACAAAGCTACCTACAGATGGCATTTAACAATACTTTTAATGATTTCACAGAAAATACCTTAGGTTCTACTTCATAATAGTGAGAAATTTCTGAAATATTATCAAAACTCCACAGTACAAATATATTGCCAGAGATTTCATGAAGGATATTTTCACAAACAATCCAGTTATGCGGGATGATCAGAAAATAATGCTTCTTGTTTTAGTTTTGTAAAAAACCATAACTATGAGACATATCCGGAAAGTTAGTACCATTTTATAAAAACAACCCCTAAAAACTTTTCCAAACCAAAATTTATTTTTACAAGAAACAGCATTTCTTAAACTATTTTTCTACACAGTTGCCACCAATATTCACACACTTGTCAAAGCACAAAACCAACTTTTCTATGCCCTCTTCATGCTGCCAATGAAGACAGCCACTGCCGAATACCATGTTTTGTGTTGTCGTTGCTGTCAAAGTGCCCTCCTCCAATATTATGCTTAAGGTTAAAGAACAAGTAGTAATCAAAACGTGCAAGGTGAGGGACTGTAGTCCGGGTGGTCAAACTGCCGCCAATCGAGTTATTGAAGGTTTCGAGTGACACCAGCAGAATGTCATGAAGCAACATAATGCATTTACTGAGTATTCCACGCCTTTTGTTTTTAATTGCACATTGAAGTTTTCTTAATTTTTCACAATATTGAACCACATTGATGGTTTCACCCCCGGGAAGGAACTCAACAAGCATATTACCCTGTATGTCCCAGAACACAGTGCACAGAATTTTTTGTCCTGACAATGTTGTTTTCAATTTTTACTTTTTGACAGATTGTGTCTCCTCTCCATCAACTTTTGTTTTGATTTTGGAGTGACATGAGAAACCGAAGTTTCATCACCTGTCCCAATTCTGTTTAAGAAGTAATCTCCCTCATCACTGCATTGAGTAAGAAATGTCAAAGCACTGTCAAATCGCTTCATTTTATGGACATCCATAAGCAATTTCCGAACCTAACAGGAACATAATTTGCAAAAATTTAAGCAATTTGTGACAATCTCATGCAAAACAGTTTCTGAAATTTGTGGCAACTGATCACAAAGCACTCTCATGGTGAACCATCTATTTTCATGAATTTTCTCACTGACTTTCTCAACCAAGCCATCACTGACAACAGAAGGTCGCCAATCTGAGCTTTGTCATGAACATTGGTTCATCCATGACTGAGCTTTCTCACCACTTTCTCACCACCCCATCAGTTATCACATTTTCACCATAAATCTCTAGAAGTCGACGATGAATTTCAGCTGGCTTACGTTTCTTTGCACTCAAAAATCTTATTACAGAACACACTTCACAGTCGGCGTGCTCGGACACTGTCTTACACATTTTGAAGATAACTAAAAAAATGTAAGTACAATGCAATCCAGTTGTAATAGTGTCAGTAGAAAGACAATGAACCAGAGAAATGGGTGTGAATGTGCGTCTCTGGAATTTTCTAGAGCTGCAGTGGCAGTAGAATGAAATGGTACTTACCTTCCATCTCCTCCTACATACTTCGAGAGTATCACTGTGGTCTGTCAACCGGTTGACAACACCGTAGTATTCAAGAAATTGTTTAATACCGAACAGCTTTTTGGATGATGTCCAATTTGTATTCATGGAGGACAGGAACATTCTGGTGGACATTACAGTTGACATCAGCACAGTCAGGTTGTGGGTTCGATGTTTTATGGAGGCTGTAGAGCAAGTACCACTGACTGTTCAAAAGCTGTGCAACCATCCTGTTCCTAAAGTGACTATACAAGACATCCAGAATGACCATAACAGTTGTGCTGAACATCAAGTAACAGCTGGCTATGAATGTTTCAAACTTCCTAACATGAAACAAATGCAACTACTGCAATCAAACATGGGTTATTCACAGATTTGTGCATGCCCATGCTCAGTTCTTTGAATACTGAAAAACTACAACAAACAGGGAAGGGAAAAGAAGTGATACCAACTGACGCACCACTTAAAAAGCAAACTATGTGACAGTGGATAAAACAATAATGCAAAACCCCAACGCCCAGCCAGACATGGCCAGGAGATAGGAAAGAAATTTGTTCACTGAATATAGAGCTCCATCAAGGAACACTACTGCAGTTGCTCAGAAGGGTTAGACACAGCATCCATATCATACCACTTGATTAACTTATTTGTCATAGTGATAATGCACAATGGACAAAACGATTTATGACAAAACAGGACACAGGGTCAGCAGATATTTGAAAACTATAGATTCTATAGATTACTCACGAAAGGAATGCTTCTGGGAAGGAAAATTCTTGGCATTACATACATCCAGTCATCTCGAAATGGGAAAACACTGGTCCTGTATAGTTTTTGAGGAAATCTTACACTATTCTTCCTGAAAAATAGTGGCATATCCAGCTTACAATGATAGAAGGTGCTAGAGATCACACCTCCTCTCTCCAAAGACTACGACAAAGGCTCAATAATATTGAGATCTGGCGACAAAAAACTAATTCTGAACAACACATACAGGTGTGAACAGGGGGCCTATTGTCCTGGAACACATTATCATGATTGGGGGAACAAATACTGTACCATGGGATGGATCTGATCAGACAAAATGGTCACATAATTCTTGGCAGTAGAGTATCCTTGTACAGTAACCATGAGACCCATAGAATAAGATGTTATGGCCGCCCAAATCATCACTGAATCCCCCGCCCCAATCTTCCGGACCCTAATTTCACTCTTGGGATGTAAAATCTGCCAGAAGTTTGAAACACTGTGCAACAAGTCCAATTTGACCAAATGACTCTCTCACATTGCTACATATTCCAAGGTTTATGTCTCCAGCATCATGTTTTCCTGGTAAGGGAATTCTGATCACTGATGTGTGGGTCTGGAAATCCAGTTCGCATGCAATTCCCAGCTTATGGAGCTCCCTTCACGCTGTTTCGGTACTGATAGGATTCATGGGTGCAACATACAGTTCAGTAGTGACTTTTCCAGCTGTCATCTCCTATTTTTCATCACAATCCTTATCAATCAC
This sequence comes from Schistocerca cancellata, assembly GCF_023864275.1. Taxonomy (NCBI): domain Eukaryota; kingdom Metazoa; phylum Arthropoda; class Insecta; order Orthoptera; family Acrididae; genus Schistocerca; species Schistocerca cancellata. The sequence continues at coordinate 187,620,845 of NC_064633.1, forward strand.
TGTCTGTCACAATCACTCAACACACACTTTCATCTACATTTTGTCGTAGTGGATAAGGTTTTTTTAATTTCCTTGTATGTGATATAACTCTTCAAAATAGTGCCTTTTGAAACACCAAACACATCGGCTAGCTTGCTTAAGGAAGCACCCACTTCACGAGCACCAACGATTTGCCCACATTCAAACTCACTTAGCAATGACATAATGCTCTCGTAACTACATAAAACACTGTCCTGACCAATTGCAATGTATTGAGGACATAAGAGTCATCAATTTATATTCCTCTGGGCCCACTGCACATTGATGACATCACACAGCTGCCTTTCTTTGTGAAATACAACAGCATAACCTGCAGTCTTGGCAAGCATCTGCACACATGCCCCCCCCCCCCCCCCCCACACACACACACACACACACAGTGAGACATTTTGCTGCCAAGGCTGATGGGAATTTGTTAGGTCACTCCATGCTTTAAACTGTAGTGCAAACAACGATGAAGAGCAAAGAGCTACTGATGCATACCAGTGGGTCCAGCAAGCTGAGTACTGCAATGGACAGAACAATCACTGTTTATGAGACGTCATTACACGAGGCACTCTACACATGATAGTGACATGCGCTACAGCATTACTGTCAAGGCCCAGCTCCCAATATTCCTTTTCTCTCAAGGTAACAACACCCAGGAAAGTGATTTTGACATAATTATTAACATAATTCATGCATCAATATTTACTTTTCAATTTCAGTGTGTGATGGAAACATGTTATTTCAGACCAAGTTTTTATGAAGGATAACTGCAATCAATTTAGTCATGGTCTAGAATATGATAAATTCTGCAAAAATAAAAGTAATAATGATATATTCACACACCTAATCCTTTTATTTGATACTGAATGCAAATGCCACACACAATAGCAATTTTACAGTTAACAATGTAACCTACACACAGAAATTAAAGTGTTTGAGGGTAAATTTAACAATACCTCCAAAATCACCGAATGCTAATCATTGTTCCTGGCATCTGGCAATCGTATCAGTTCCCCCCATTGTGCACTATAGTGTTTGAGCAGTGATAAGGGTTGCAGCTGTGGCAATCTAATTGTTTGACCATCACATTCATATCGTGGCAGCCATGAAGACATCTTCTGTCTCTTTAACACCGATATATTTTTCCGGGAGGAAAAATTTGAGATTTTATAATGTTCTCGAACTTTCATGAATACTAATGACTGCTTCTGATTTCTAAAGAATATTCTCGAATACAATTTGGAAATGATACACATCACAGTCACGAAATCATCTCAACTGATGAAAAGTGCAACACAGTAATGACAGAGGAACAATTCATCAGAAAATTTTATCGACTTACAAAGGGAAGGGATAATATGGAAACAAAGAAAGACTGTGTGAGCGAACCAATTCAGAAACAAAAAAATGATGACATTCAGAGATAAATCAGTGAATACAGAATATTGATACGGGGGAGGGGGTAAGAAATTTTAAATTCATTGATATAAGAATGAATCAAGATGAAAGCATGAGCTTTCTAAAAGAACTAAAAGCTGCATCATTGCCTTTGCTCTCAAAAGCAAGACATAAGTTAAAATCTGTATAAATTTCATTATTAGTTAGACTTTTTTTCCAATTCTGAAAACAAATGGGAAATAACACCAAGCGAAGCAGGTTCTTTTCATCCATTTAGAGGTGAGTGGGAAAAATGAATACAGCCTAATGCACATCCCCTATTTGTATGTACAGGTCAAAACACAGTTAAGAGAAAAAAATGAACCCAGTGACGATGGCGGCAGACATGTACGTGCTGTATGGCCCACAGAGTTTCAGTGTATGGGCAGAGAAGAACAAGAAAAGTTGATGTGGTATTCTGTGCTCTTTAGTGTCTGTGTTGATTGTAAAAAGACTAATGAGCAATTGAATATAGATTTCTATGTACAGTTATGTACTGGACTTGCTTGAGACTAGAGACTTTTAACTTACTTCATGTCTTGGCTGTGAACGAAGCAAGACCCATGTATGATGTTCATAAATTATTTGGTTACCAAACCAATGATATTTGAATATGTGTAAATGGGTCTGATGTTTAAGGACTAAATTAGCTTGCAGAAGTTGTTGTCTGTGGAAGTTGAAAACATAAAGTGATTAAACTGAAAAGTATTCTACGAGTATCAAAATCATCTCATCTCAAGGATAGAGAAATGGTTTAATAAATTCCTTTAACCAGCTATAGTCTTTGGAGATGAAGTTTTTGGGAGATCAATGTAGCTGATTACCCAGAGAAGATAATCGGCTACACACAAGGTGCAAGTTAACTGACTTGAGAGATGTGTGAGCCTTGCAACCCAATACTACACAGTCTCTTGTCGTCCGAAAAACGTTAAAACGTGGCGACCCAAGTGACAGGACCAAAAAGAAAAGTGGAATTTTAAAACAGAAATGGGAATAGGATATTATGAGTTGCCATAGCAACCAGGCCTAACAAGATACGAGAACCGTTTCCAGTAACTGTATTGAGTCCAATAAACCAATGGAAGAAAGTTGCAAGTGTGACGCAGTAGTAAAAGACGTGAGAAAGTAATAGCGCAAAAAAACCAGAGAGAAGACCTCAACCTTTTGACTAAGAAGATTGGGTGGGGAGAGTAAACTGTCTTCACACAAGTACATCACACTGACGCCAACGCAGTAAGCAGGCACCGACGCCGACTGCACTAGCTGCTGCTCAGCGGTGCTGACTCCACATCCGCTCGCTGCCGCTGACGCTGAAACCAACATTTGACGCTGCCGGCGCCAGTGCTGTCCACTGGCGCTGAGTATACATTCGCTCACCAACGCAGCTAGAACTCTACGCCGGATGAGCAAAAAACAATAATTATTTGGTAAAGTTGAGGGAACTGTTGAATGATAAACTGTTAGTATAGTTATTATACTCAGAGGCGAATTTTTTTTAATGATCATCAGAGCTAAGAGTAAAAAGAATATGATCATGAACAGCAACTAGCAGAACCAATCACAGCTATTAAAGTGATTGGGGAAATGCCAGACTTGTCTGACTTAGTGAATTTAACTAAAGCCCGACAAGCAGATTCAGCAGCTGTAAACACTCAAATTGCTGCTTTAAGACTTTAAGAAAAGAGATAGACTCAGTACATTCTAGATTAGATGCTAAGCTAGATGACTAGAAGGCTGATTCAGCCGCTCTAAGTGAAAAATTAGTCTTTGGGTCTATCTTCTTTCTCTTCTTCAATCTTAGCAACCATTTCTACTTTTTCCTTTCTTACTTCTCATCTGAGTACCGGTCTATCTTTCCCTCTTTCCATATGCATATACTTCTATCACTGAAGTCCTTATTTTCTGTGGTTTCCAATAACATTCAACTTATTTCATGTAAGTAGACCGAAGAATCAGGCTACACAAACACACTTCCGCATACACACCATAACATACAGATGCAAACAATGAAAATCCAAGTTAAAAGGATGTGAAAACAAACTGTCAAGTGTTGTAGGGGGAAAGAATATGCACATAGAGAAATATGCACTAATGGTTGTTCATTGTGACAGTTGTACACCAAGGTACTTGAAAAAAAAACTATCATGTTGATAAGGAACATAACTAATGAGCCTAAGTCAGGGAGGAACTAATTGTGATAACTGGTCAGGAATGTCAGTCTAACAAACATTCGACTTGTAGGATAGTGGGACTCTTATAACCTAAGTAAGCATATTATATATTGAACAAAGTATGTAGGCATGAAGCATATGCTGGAAACATAGAAGTTGATAAGTAAAGGAGGACTCTAGGGTATAAAAGAGAAGTATGAAAAAGTGGGCATGAGGGGTGAAGTAGGTTTTAGTTTTACCAGATAATAGTTATAGTGTACATGAAAATGTATACTAGAGCAAGGAACCATGAGGCCTACTCAAGACTGATAAGTGGGGTTGCACCCAGCATCTATTGGATGAAAACGACAGATAGGCAGACCTAAGAAAGGCTGACCTATACTGTGTGGACAGGAGTACCAAGAAGGGGATTGACCTGTACCACAGGAAAATAGGAATTAAAAAAGGGGCGCACCTACCAAAAGAAGGAGAAAGGGTACTCATAGGATCAACCCATATGTGAGGTATAGGTACTGTTTTTAGAGGGGAAAGGACAGTATTGTGACAAAAGTCTCAAAAATTTTGTACAAATTGTTCTCATAGCATTATTATGTTTTATGAGTGTCAATAGGAACACTTATTTTGCCCAGAGTTCCTCCAGACTACAAAAAGTTTAAAAATAATAAGACCACTGCGTACTAAAGAAAAGTGCAAAGAATTGCAATAAAGAATAAAGTACTCAAGGGTCATGAACACCTGGAGTTTGCTATTGGAAATTGAGACAGAGTCCTAACAAATCCTACTATTAGGAAAACTTACCAGATGACAGTGGAATATTCAGGGTTGATGTCAAAATAGAGTGAGAGTAGAATAACTAAAAGATTAACTAAAATTTATTCTAAATGAGTACAAAGATCTATGTTGGAACGTATATTGTTAGAATTGTATGTGACATAAATTTAATAATGATTGTATAAAATATTGTGTGTTCAATTTAAGCGTGAGAAAATGCAGTGCTTCGTGAATTTTGGAGTAAATTCTAGAACCACTCGGCCTTACACCGTTTCAAACACCTGATATTTTAGAGGTGAGTGTGAGAAATCAATACGCCCTACTGGCATCACCTATTTGTATGTGCAGGTCAAAACACAGTTAAGAGAAAAACATGACCCAGCAGCTGAACGGCAGCAAACAAGTACCTGTTGTATGGTCCACAGAGTTTCCGTGTACGGGTAGAGAAGAACAAGAAAAGTTTACATAGTATTCTGTGCTCTTTAGTGTCTGTGTTGATTGCAAAAAGACTAATGAACAACTGACTATAGATTTCTATGTACATTCACATATTGGACTTGCTTGAGACTAGATACTTTTAACTTACTTCATATCTTGGCTGTGAACGAAGCAAGACACATGTGTGATGTTCATAAATTATTTGGTTATCAAAGCAATGATATCTGAATATGTGTAAATGAGTAATGTTTAAGGACTAAATTAGTTTGCAGAAGTTGTTGTCTGTGGAAGTTGAAAACATAAAGTGATTGAACTGAAAAGTATTCAACAAGTATCCAAATCATTTCAAGACTAGAGAATTAGTTTAATAAATTCCTTTATCCTGCTATAGTCTTCGGAGAAGAAGCTTTTGGGAGATCAAAATAGCTGATTACCCAGAGAAGAGGATCGGCTACACACAAGGTGCAAGTCAACTGACTTGAGAGACGTATGAGCCTTGCAACCCAATACCACACTGTCACTTGTCGTCCAAAAAATATCAGCACAACATACTGAAAAAGAAAAATTCGTAACTGTGAAATCTGTTGGCGACGCTACTGAGAGCATCTTTTGGGATTCCCGGGTTGCAATCTTGGAGGAATTTTGTGGAAAGATACAATCAATTCTTTGAAAAGCTTCAATGCCCTGAGGGAACTGAAGCACAGAAGACTGTACTTTTAACATCCTACTGACAACATCATTAGAATGGAGCCCTAGCTCAGAGTGTGGAAGGATGGAGAAGGAAAGCATCATCGTTTTTTCTTGAATGATTTAGGGATATCACATAAAACCTAAGTATGGGTGGATGGAAGGATAGGTATTTGAACTGCTGTCTAGCCAAATGCAAGTACAGTGTATAACCAGTGTGCCACATCAATCAATGCAAGAGAGAAAATGTAAGACCAAACCTAAGTGTATAAAATACTTCTGAAATTACATAAGTCTTGACTCATGTACTATACAGCCCAAATCTAGTGCTAGCTGATTATCTGTTCTGCCCACTAAAGGAAACCCATGGGTATAGCTTTGAAAAAAAGAACTGCAAATCAAAATTCCGGGGAGGGGCATGGGGGGGGGAGCTAATGCAAAATTCCATGCGACGATCGCTAATGAGCAGTCAACATTTTTTATTGCACTTCATTAACTTACAAATTAAGAGGCATAAATTAAGAAATCTACCAGAAATTTGGAAATGAGCCCTTAAACACATCTCAGAATAGTCTGCTTGTGTCTGTATATGTGCGGATGGATGTGTGTGCGCGCACGCGCGTGCACACGCTCGTGTATACCTGTCCTTTTTTCCCCCTAAGGTAGGTCTTTCCGCTCCCGTGATTGGAATGACTCCTTACCCTCTCCCTTAAAACCCACATCCTTTCATCTTTCCCTCTCCTTCCCTCTTTCCTGATGAAGCAACCGTGGGTTGCGAAAGCCTGAATTTTGTGTGTGTGTGTGTGTGTGTGTGTGTGTGTGTGTGTGTGTGTGTGTGTGTGTGTTTGTTTGTGTCTCTATCAACATACCAACACTTTCGTTTGGTAAGTTACACCATCTTTGTTTTTAGATATATTTTTCCCTCAGTGTAAATTAAGATAGACACCCATGTTCAAATTGTGCAGCTGTTAATATTTACAATGAAACAACACTGGTGGACTTCTTAATGGGAAGCAAATGTGAATTGGCTGCTCACCAATACTGCTCATGATACAGCTGCTCACATTGGTTGTTATCTCATGACTATCAAGCAAATATGGACTTGATCAGTGCAGGAGGATCCCACTTAATGCCAAGCAGGCTCTCCACAGCCCCAGGTGACCAGTGCCCCAGAGAACCGTCATACAGTTTGCTCAGTTGTGCAAGACCATGCAGCTACATCACATACATTGAGTCAGAAAATGGGCTTGTTTGCAGCAAGGATAGTATCTACACAGTGTTATATATGTACCATGAACACTCAGCACCATGACCACTGTTGCAGTTTCCCCAAGACAACCGCAAAGAGTGGCACACCAACAATGGTGTACACAATGAGGCATACCAACAGTGGCACACCCAACAACAACATTACACACATTGGTGACACCAAGTCATCCTTTCAGATGAGTCCTGGTTCTGCATATAGCACCAAAATGGACACATCCCTCTGTGGAGGCTCCAAGGAGAACAAACACTCAATATTTGTCATCAACATACCTGCCCAGCCCCTAGCAAGACAATACGGGGTGCAATTGGGCACACAACACAATCACCTCCAGGTAACACAGCTGATGATTTTAATAGCAGTCATTACATTTCTGAGATATTAAGACCGATGGCTGCGCCCTATCTTCAAAATCTTCACAGTGTAATTTTCAAACAGGATTTACACAAAATTACTAGCTGCCCAAGTTGTCCTAATCCACCTCAATGTAGATGGTGTGCAACCAGTCTTGGCTGTACTTTCTCCAAATCTCTAACCGCTTGAAAACATCTGGTCACAGACTGCCGAGACACTGGCATGCTACCACTTGCCACCTGTATGATTGATAAAATTTGCACAGATTTCAAGCAGCATGATATAACATATCTGTCTCTGCCATCCTAGCTCAATGAGGTACTCTGGCCATACAGGTTAGAGCCACTGTACGGTGTCAATGTCCTCCTGCCGCTTTTTATCAAATGATTGCTTGATCTGTTTCCTCAACACACCATATCACAGCGGTAAACATAAACATAAAAATATGAACACCACTCACAGATTAGCCCTCACGCCTGATCTGCCTGCAAGACAGTACAAAAAGTTAGCTATGGCTGTGAGACGTATGATCAGCATGCTGCCAATCCCTCCAGCTGTTACTGACAGTAAGTGATTCGTGGTAATGCTGCTGCTTCTTTATTCAAACAGTTCCTCATCTGATTCTTGAGTTTCTCCCGGCGTATTTGATAATCAAAATATCCACGGGTGTACTGCCGGTCTACGGTGTCCAACGGGCACAATATTTCGGCGATCATACATGTCCTCATCTATTTTAATGAGCTGAGTGGAGCCTGTTCCAGACCTCCCCAGCTCAGAAAAATCCGGGTATGGTGGTGGTTTTTGTAAGAGTAATGTGGCGGGTAACGGGAGGTGGCACACCAATCAAACTCCAACTCACTCGCCAGTTAACCGAGTCCTTCGACCAGCCTTATATACGTCCCTGGCTGTATGTTTCCTGCATTCATCCACAAGCAAGCTTACCATCGTCCTCGCTTTTGCCTTTGCTTACAAGAAAACATGAAATCAACGCTATGGTTTCTCCATAACCACAAAAAATAACATGACAATGTTAGAATTACTGAGTAGAGTAGAACTTCCAAAAATACAATGACAGGAAAAAAAATCGCAATACCAAGAAGGAGACGTGCAAGATATATGAAAATTGATTGGCCTGTTTCTACATCTGCAAGATTTCGTTTAACCAAATTTTGCACCAGTCTCATAGGAGTGGTGCTAGCAGCACCACTAGGAGGATGCAAATCCAGTTTGCTTTAAATACACAAGTGTTAGTTACCTTCGAGATTGGCACCAGAGTGACACATGAACTGGCACAAATCTGTTACTTTAAGGACAGCTCCATGCCGAACGCCCTGTTGCGTGCATTCCACTGGCCCCAAATCACCACTCTTTGGGATTTCAGTGGTGTCAAGAGAGCTCAGTGGAGAGCAGAATGGAGATCTGTTGCTTTTTTCTAATGAAAACTGGTTCTGCCTCAGTGTCAGTGATGGCCGTGTCTTGGTTCGAAAGAGGTCAGGTGAGTGCCTGCAACTAACCTGCCTGTGATCTAGACACACTGGATGTATACATGGAGTTATGGTCTGCGGTGCAATTTTGTATGACAGCAGGAACAATCTCGTGGCTACCCCATGCACCCTGACTGCAGATTTGTATGTCAATCTTATTATTCAACCTACTGCGCTGCCATTCATGAACAGTATTCCAGGGGATGTTTTCCAAACAAACACCACTCACATGCTGCTGTCATTACCGAACATGCTCTATAGAGCAACAACATGTTGCCTTGGCCTGCTCTACCACAAGATCTGCCTCCAATTGAACATGTATGTACCATCATTTGACGACAAATGCCAGTGTCATGGATAAACAGCATTAACCATACGGGTATTGACTGACCACATGCAACAGGCATGGAACTCCATCCCACACATGTATGACACAATGCAAGCAATTTTGCATTCTTAAAGTTAACATTCTGGCAGTTACACTGTTTATTACAGTACCACCATTTCACATTTGCAATGGTTTTTCTCGCAATTACATTAACCTATGAACTTACAACATTAATCATTTAAATTTGTTATCTAGACAAATGTATTCCCAAAATTTCATTACTCTACATTAATTATTTCTTGATGGTGGTTTTTTTTCAGATAATGTATTAACACAGCCACAATCAAAAACACAGTGTTGTGTTGTAGTTGCAGAGACAGTAACATTAAACTAGGTACAAAAATGTATGCCATAATATTTTGTTAATTACTAAATGAAATCAGGATGAAACTAGGTTCAGGTGTACAAGTAAATCTTCACTGTCCTAAAAATGTTTCAAAATTTAGCATACTTAGTAGAAGAAACTTAAGTTAACGTATCTGCAAATTCCACACACAATTGTATCTTTTTTAGAGGAAACGACAAAATACATGACTTAAAAAAACTTTTACCATAGAAAACAGAAATTATTGAGAATTGACTGTTACCTGGTCGAATTCCAATAGTTCTTGAACTTTAGCTTGCATTATTTTTTGTAATTTCGCTGCATCCTGAAATTTACAAGACAAAATAACATGAAATACACAACATAAAACAGTCACACGTGGAAAGGCATAAAGGAAATCTTTTGCTATCTACAATGAAACTTTTCATGCAAGTTCTGAATTCTGCGGAATTATCATGGACACCATTTGTAAAGTGCATACAGAACCTATCACAAAGCCAGTCTCATTGTCTTTCTTCTAATTTTATTTAAAACTTCTCCCAATTAACATTTTTTATAATTAATATGTGGATTTTCTGTTCACATCGAACACCTACTGTAATTCCAATTATCTAGGGTCCCAAATAAAGTCCATTTCCTTCCTCCAATGATAAGCCAATATGGAACTATTATGCCTCAGTAACAGGATATCTAATCTCAACTATTTACTTATTACAGAGTGTATACATGGAGAAGGAAAAAAAAATTCCCGGATTTCCCGGTTAAAAATATACTTTCTCCCAGATGGAAACATAGTTTTTCCCTGTTAATTGACAGAGTATTTTCTCTCGGAACTGTATAACTTATCAATCCTTTGAATGGTTATGGTTTTATACATGGGCGTAGAATTTCCCAACGCTTTAGAAAACGAAACACCTTTTGGAAAGATGTTTGATGTGCAGTAACATGTACGCTGCATATTTTCGTATTACGAAAGTAGAAATTCGAATTCCACCAAACACCGCATGTTACTTTCCGAAGCATTGAAATAGAGATTGTGATGCGCATTTGTAAGCCAGTTATAGCTCATGTCACATGATCTCGCCAGCCAATGACAGCAGATATTTACAGCTTCAGACACGTGGTGTAGTAAGCCAATAGCCACATCACTGTTAAGTAGCGCGAACACACGAACAGGAATAGTTAATGGTTTAAATTAATATATATAATGATACTACAAGAAAAACAAAGCTTTCACATATAATATTGGTCTCTAAGGTCAATTCCATGCAAGAGAAGCTAAGCTTTCACATACAATGTTGGTCTTTTATGCACGCATTACATTTTAAGATATACCACACAAATGTGCCAGTAATTTTTTTACTAACGGCATAAAAGTGTGATCTTCTGGGCTATAAATTTTTCTAAGTGGCTCGTCATCAAACAGCTGGTTTTTAAATGAGTCCCAGATTCCCAGTGAAGTAGGCATTGACCTGATATTAAGCTTTTCAATGTGGTTTCGGGATGTAAATTTCCTTGGGTACCAGTACTTTGTTATCTCATGTCTGGTTCTTTGTTATGTCATAATGCCATACGTGCTAGAAGATGAAAACATACACTTGAAATGCACCGAACAGTTGAAATTTGCCAATAGTATGAAATTAAACCCTTTGTTTCAGATGTACTGACTGCCTCAGCGGAAAAGATTAATACAAGAAAATTTTTCCAGCAAACTGATAAATATAACTTCATTGTTCTGCATGGCAATTAAAGCTCGACTGTCAGAAAGGTGGAAATAAAATAAAATCTGAAACTAATAACGTATTTTAGCCTTCCGTAATTATGTGAATGTATTTTAATTCACATGATAGCTCCCGGCCAAAGAAAGCAATTTTGTTTTCATTTGATGTGAGTGCACTAGACAAAGAGGAAACTGCAAAATCACTAAATGTAAACACGGGTCACATGGAGATTACCCGCTTCCCTATTATAACTCAGACTGCTCTGCGCATCAGACCCGTATCTACGATAATTCCAAACCGTGGCAATAGTAGATAGTGGCGTCCCTCGAGCATTTGACATAGGACGTTAAAATTTTTTTTAAAAATCGAATTTTCAAAAATACGTTCATTTTGTAGCGCACATCTTTCTGAAGACTCTGATACATAAAACATACCGTGTCCAAGGAATTGTAAGACATGTTATCTGATCTTAAGTGTGCCAAAGTGCAGCACCACACCTCTTCATGCAGCATTCTTCTATCGCATCTCACTGTATTTCGGTCTGTGGAATTCAAACGTGTATATTTTGTACTGGATGCAATCAAACTATATTCAGGACAGCGGAAATTAAAATGTCCTATGGTGCCTCTCCTGCTTCCAGTCGGCCGGTTTGACATCCTGCCCCTCTTTTTTCTTCTTTAAAAAAAAGCTCTTCGGAAAATTTGCACTCTTTATTCACTATTAGCTAACAACTTGCTGCTTTGTGTGACATAAAATTAAGTATAGGATACATAAAGCCAGTAAAGAGAAGAGACAAGCAAGACAGTACACATTTCTTCAATCCTTAGCTCCTACAATTTTTTTTCTCTCTAATCTTGCTACAGCTTTACATGGCGTGCTTTCCTTTCTGCGAAAGGATCTTTTACCTCATCAAAGTTCGTCAAACGTTTTGCTACTTGAAAAATTGAAATGTCGTTGTCTAATACTGAGAAACCTGTAATCACAAATAGGCCCAAGACGGGTGTGGTTTCTCGACCTGATTACCTATATTTTGTCACTGCCTGCAAGATAAAACAAAATAGGCCTTTATAATACTGCAGCAATTGTAACACACGCCAAATAAACGAGACTGTTTTGGCAGAAATTGTCATTTTTATAACATGGCAGATTATAATTCACAAAGTACCAATATCAAATGCCTATTAGGCCTACTACAAGCAAAAAGCTTTACGTTAGGAAATAGTTTTACACTTCATTCATACGCTCTGGTTTCTCAAGCACGAGATCGAAAAGTAGTAGTGTGAAATTTTTATAGAAATTTGAAATTGTCTTATTCTTCCACAATTTGTGTGATGTGTCTGTTTCTTCTCTTCCTCGTTCTAACAAAAAATGTTGTCATCACTAATTCTGTATCTATTCCTGCCAATGTCGAAAGTTATTCGCCGGTTAACTTCACTAACTCTGCCAGAATTGCCAGTTTAGTTATCCCGCAATTATTCTCCGGTTAGGCATTGTTACGTGTTCGTACTGTGTTCGTACAACGCGTTTTCCGCGCTACTTCCAGAATAGACCTTAAAGCAGCTTCCAGCCGGAGACCGTACAACTGGCCCTTGCTAGTATAGCAGCGATCTGGCCAAAAATTTTCTGTCAAAATTTCATTTTCTTCGATACACCAAGAAGATAATACGTAATCTTTCTTACCTCTGGTAGTCTGTTTCTATGAATTTTGCTGGTAATCGTAACAACACTCATCATTCACAAACCCTATCAACCACATAATCAGACATTGGTTGGCTTTCTTTCGTTCGGCTATACTCTGCTCATCCCGTTTAGCCCCTTTTGTCTGCAGGAAAGTTTATTTCTAGATGTGACGAGGATTCCACTGACAGAGACATCACGTACACTATGCACACATTCACAAATTAACTTACGATTCATTCACAAATTAACTTACGATTCATTCACAAATTAACTTACGATTCATTCACAAATCAACTTAGAATGTGTTCAACAATGTTCAAAAACCGACAGGGACACGTTTCAAAGTCATACGAATAATCGATAGACCAACTTGCGCTGGATGCTAGGTGCTTTGTGAAACAAGGTTTATATGAATTTGCCCCCCCCCCCTCCCCCTGCACTCCTAGATCCAGGGCTGCTGCGCAATCTGGCAGCTTGAGCGTGCCAGTAAAATTTTTCCCGGTAGTACCTAGCTGCTTTTATACTGTGACTGCCTACACAGCCAACAGCCACGTTTGTGTAACCAGAAGTGGAAGAAGATGCCACTCTACTGTGCATGCACATGATCCCAATCGTAACTGCTAAGACAAATCTAATGTTAACAGTTGTGGCATCATGCTCATCGGAGGCAATTTGTTGTTACGAAGCATTGCATAGTCTTGCTAAAGCCTTTGACACATTTTGCTGTTGGCAGACGCTTGTATGAGCACTGTGTTTTGTTGCTGTATATGGCGCATTTCCTTTGCAATTTAAGTTTTATTTTAGTTTTTTCTCTCGTTCACGTTTTATGGCTGCAGTATTATTCTGCAGTAGCAAGATACAGTAATATCCTTTGTTAGAGTATTGGTTCTTACCAGTCAAAGTTACAAAAATTTAACTGAGAACAATTCCCGGAATTCAAAAAAATTCCCGGGTTTTTCCCAGTTTTTTCCCAGATGAAAAAATTCCCGGGTTTTTCCCGGATCTCCCGGTTGTCCTGGGTCATAGACACCCTGTATTATCAACTGCAGTTGTATCATACAAGCATGAATTTTGGTGGCCGAAGCCCATTTCAACACAATAAAGCTGCGCAGAGTGGCCATGCGGTTTGAGGCGCCATCTCACAGATTGCGCGGCCCCTCCCACCAGTGGTTCGAATCCTCCCTTGTGTGTGTGTGTGTGTGTGTGTGTGTGTGTGTGTGTGTGTGTGTGTGGGCGCGCTTAGCGTAAGTTAGCTTAAGCAGTGTGTAAGTCTAGGGACCGATGACCTCAGCAGTTTCGACCCTTAGAAATTCACAAATTTTGAACTTTGGACACAATACAAAAGGCAGTGTATTCATATTGCTACAAACCTCACATCAACTGAAGGCTCCATAACAAAAGCAATTGATGGCAAGGGGTTATCAAACTATTTAGAATGTTTTTTCACTCTCTTGAAAAATGTAAATGCTTGACAAGGATCTTTTTGTGATGAAGTCTTCAATTACTCTAGCTTTTGTAGTTGGGAACTTTCTGCCATAGAATAATTTTTAAAGATGGATAGGTCTGCCATTTATCTAATACAATGCACATTTTACTGTTTACCTTCTGGCTCTGATTTAAGTACTGGCTTTCTTCCTCAGGCTCTTCAGAAAAATGGTGGATGTATTTTCCTATCAATAAAAATTTTTAGCATCTTCACACAAAAATTTTATTATGCATTTATGTGAATTACCACAAGAAATGAGCCTCGAATTGCTCAAAATGTTTAGCCTTCAATGTATGAAAGAATTTTTGTTATTCACTGAAATAGGATTTTACATAAACCAGGCACATTGTCTTAAGGAAATGCAGTGACTGTCTCACAAAAACGTATTGTATATTTCAGCCCTACATCACACAAATGATATCGTTACTAGTTTCTTAGCTAGACATGTTGAGATGGTCAGTTTAAAAGTAAAGGAAAAGGGGGCTAGTAAACTACAAAATCAAAGTAATTTTTACACAAAACTACACACACTTTAATGCACTAAATAGTAAAGCTTTAAAATACAACAGGGCAATTACGAGATATGCTCACGATGGGCACATATCTGCACTCTGGTTGTTGGAACTGGAGGCTACTGTTAACTGAGCAACAGTATACAGTTGATTATTTGCCATACAAGTGGATTAAAATATTCGCAATATAAAGTGATTGTGACATCTATACTCCTCAAAAACAAGCTGTGGAAAAGAAATTACATAACTACCAGTGTTGGTAAGTTAATCGTACAATGCTCTTTTTGTAAACAGAGAAGTAAATCACTGTGACAGTTCTATAGACCTTGACAGTGAATAAATACTACGTTCAACAATGAAAGAATAAATTCTACTCACCACATAGAGGTGGTCTTGAGTGGCAGACAAGCACAACGGAAAAGTGGTAATTAATTGAAACCCTCAGCTGCCGATAGGTGTTGTTGATATACCTCAATGGGGACAGCTGAAGTGTGTGCCCCGACCAGGACTCGAACCCGGGATCTCCTGCTTACATGGCAGATGCTCTATCCACCTGAGCCACTGAGGACACAGATGAATAGCGTGACTGCAGGGACTTATCCCTTGCACGCTTCCTGTGAGACACACATTCTCAACTGTCCACAATTCTACATATGTAACGTACCTAATAGATATTTGCCCATCCACTCATTATTTGCGCATGCACCTGTCGGCAGCTGAGGGTTTCAATTAATTATCATTTATTCTACAGAAGCTGCACGGTCATCAACAGTATCTGTTCTTTCGAGAACAGTTACTATCTTCACAATGAAAAGTCATTATTCAGCTATCAGAGTTAAGTCCTTCATCAGACACAGACAACAAAGACACACATATTCACACAGGCACAATGTGCATACACATGGACATTGTCATCTACAGGTGCTAAGGCCCTTAGATGATAGTGGCTCTGTATGTGTGTGTGTGTGTGTGTGTGTGTGTGTGTGTGTGTGTGTGTGTCTGTGTGTGTGTGGAGGGGGTGGGGGCCCTAACGCATGTACACAATTGTTGATTATAGGTCTGACTAAGGACTTTTGATTGATGGCTGAGTGATACCTAGCAGTCTTTTTCATTGTGCCTGTCTGCCCACTCAATGCCTGCTCTACACGGTAACAGCATTTATCATTTCATTTATTTACAGAATTTTAACTCTCAGGTTATTTACACATCTTGAAAGACATTTATACCTGTCAATACAAATAAATACACGAAGTTTACTACACAGCACATGTAACTACTCCAATAAATAATTACCTCAACAATGCAACATAGCATTCACAAGCTAAATTTATTTTCGTATTTCCAGCTGGAAAGAGAATACCATTTTTACGTGCAATGTTTCAGTGAATAACCTAGTTAAGTCCACAAGTTGATGCTGTAGCTGACTGTTCTCAAAATATTGTACATATGAATGGATTGTCAACATGGCTGAACAAACGAAAATACGCTTTTATCAATCGCACTGGAAAATCTAGTATATCACTAAGGCGGAAAATTCTCTGCATACCCGCCAGGTTAGCCGAGTGTGCTAACGTGCTGCTTCCTGGACTAGGGTAGGCGCACCGGCAGATTAATAATGAGGGACGATGTGTCGGCCAGCCCGGATGCAGTTTTTAGGTAGTTTTCCACATCCCACTAGGTGAATACCGGGCTGGTCTCCATGTCCCGCCTCAGTTACGACTCGCAGACACTTTAAAACGTTCACACTATTTCATGGCTTCACTCTACGCAGACAGCTGGGGTACACTAATTCTGTCCCAGGGGGGATACGGGGTGGCAACAGGAAGGGTATCCAGCCACCCTCTAACAGTGTTGTTGTTGTTGTTGTTGTTGTTGTTGTCTTCAGTCCTGAGACTGGTTTGATGCAGTTCTCCATGTTACTCTATCCTGTGCAAGCTTCTTCATCTCCCAGTACCTACTGCAACCTACATCATCCTGAATCTGTTTAGTGTATTCATCTCTTGGTCTCCCTCTACGATTTTTACCCTCCACGCTGCCCTCCAATACTAAATTGGTGATCCCTTGATGCCTCAGAATATGTCCTACCAACCGATCCCTTCTTCTAGTCAAGTTGTGCCACAAACTTCTCTTCCCCCCAATTCTATTCAATACTTCCTCATTAGTTATGTGATCTACCCATCTAATCTTCAGCATTCTTCTGTAGCACCACATTTCGAAAGCTTCAATTCTCTTCTTGTCCATACTAGTTATCGTCCATGTTTCACTTCCATACATGGCTACGCTCCATACAAATACTTTCAGAAATGACTTCCTGACACTTAAATCTATACTCGATGTTAACAAATTCCCTTCTTCAGAAATGCTTTCCTTGCCGTTGCCCGTCTACATTTTATATCCTTTCTACCTTGACCATCATCAGTTATTTTGCTCCCCAAATAGCAAAATTCCTTTACTACTTTAAGTCTCTAATTTCCTAATCTAATTCCCTCAGCATCACCCGACTTAATTCGACTACATTCCATTATCCTAGTCTTGCTTTTGTTGATGTTCATCTTATACCCTACTTTCAAGACACTTTCCATTCCGTTCAACTGCTCTTCGAAGTCCTTTGCTGTCTCTGACAGAACTACAATGTCATTGGCGAACCTCAACGTTTTTATTTCTTCTCCATGGATTTTAATACCCACTCCGAATTTTTCTTTTGTTTCCTTCACTGCTTGCTCAATATACAGATTGAGTAACATCGGGGAGAGGCTACAACCCTGTCTCACTCCCTTCCCAACCACTGCTTCCCTTTCATGCCCCTCTATTCTTATAACTGCCATCTGGTTTCTGTGCGAATTGTAAATAGCCTTTCACTCCCTGTATTTTACCCCTGCCACCTTCAGAATTTGAAAGAGAGTATTCTAGTCAACCTCTAACAGTAGCATTGCCAAATTCATAGAAAAAGGGCTTACCCCGTGCTGAAAGTACGAGAAAGGCCCAAGGAAATTAATGTGTATACAGTTATACACGCCAGATTTAAATTTCACAACTGTGCACATTCCAACTGGCTGTCTTTACTTCGATTATTGTTTTATTTTTATGTAACACTGAAGCTATTCTTACTACCAAAGGCATTTCATATATGTGACCAAATTTAGTTGTTTAAGAAAGAAAGAGTTCTGCTACCTGAATATACAATTTCTTTGTAAATAATGTATTACAAACCTTATAAAGACGGGAATCAGCCCTGTTGTACTTCTTCGCATTTTCAAACATGATATTCATGTCACCAGCCACTTCACTAACTGTTCCATATTCACCTCTCTGAAACAATGGTTCCAAAACAATCCAAATTTACATATAATGACTACAACACAAATATCAGTTTAAGATATTCTTAACCATAATTTCACATATGCAAGTTTTTCTGTAAAACTGATGTAGAAAAACATTATTAACTTTGCCATTATTTAAAATTTCCAAAAGATTTTCATCACTCCCTATATACTTCAGACTGCTTTACAGAGCTGAACATTTAACCCATATCAAAGGAACAGATAGGTACACTTCTCCTTAGACATCAGAACTTTTTGTCATTAAAAAACTGCCTCCCTTTCAGCATAACCTGTGTGTTAAGACAGTGGAGTTTAAACTTGCCACTCCTACTTGACGCAAGTCAGTATCATCCCTCCTGGATTTAAAAGTAATACAAAAAATAATCTGAGGACCATGGTGAAAAATCTGGGAAAGACAATATGAATTAGGATCAACTGCTACTTACAACAGAGAAAAGATGGTGAGAGGCAAATGGCACATTTAAAAGTAGACTACATTATTTATGTATAAACATTGTGTGTGTGTGTGTGTGTGTGTGTGTGTGTGTGTGTGTGAGTGTGTTTGTGTGTGTGTTTCTTAATGTGAAGGAGGATTGTGTCTGACAGCTTTGTGTACTTTTCACTGTACTTTTAAATGTTCCTGTCTGCCACTCAATGCCTCGTCTGTCTGTTTAATAGTGATCTACCCTAATTCAAAATGTTGAAGACCATAGCAGTCACATAGACCATTTATTTTGTGCCTTTATATATGAACTGTTGCTTACAGTTTGACAGAAAAACAAGCTGAGAATGGCTGTTACACTGTGCCCTTATTCTTGCTTGGAAATTTACTTTTTACCAATACCCCAAAACTTAGCATCAATATGTGTGACACTGACTAGTATTATTTGGGTAAAATAGGGATTAAACCCAACACAGGGTAAACAATTCCAAATAGCTGATCTGTCTGGTGCGACAGAACTCAAAATTAAAGCAGAAACTTCAAATTCCAAATTTACAAGTAATTTGTGTGGAAATATCCTACTATGCTCAAAATCTCAAGGGAGTGATGTAAATAATCATCTCCAGTATCAAAATAACTGAAAATCAGAAAGGTGCTAGGCTCTGAAAAAGAGGACTGAATAAGAGTCTGTAGCTTATCACTTCCTTAGTTTAGCGTAGTGATAGGGATGCACCTACCAAAAATCAAACATCTCAGAGCACACTGGATGATGCTGGTACAAATCACTATGAAAAAGGTAAAGTTGGGAACACTACAAGGACTGTTTATGTTCCGCAGACATGTAATGATTTAGAGACACTTCCTATGATTGCTGACAGGGATGCTGTCAACAATAAAGCAACACATGTAAGGAAACCCAGGCAACATGATTAAGGGAGAGGGAATGTGCCCCTAATATTCTACTGAAGTATTATCAAAAATTCCTTCAATCAGGTTGGTTCAACATATATTGTTAACATTTTCAGAGTTTTACAGGTACAAACATGTAAGGTGATCTGTGGGAAGGGAATAAACCACTAAAGTAATTGTATGCAAGCTTTTGGTTGGGGGAGAGGTGAGATACGTCACTAAGTTGGCTACACCACTTTTAGCCCTCTCCCTGATGGGTTCATTCTTTTTAAGAATATTGCACCTCCTCACAACAGGTGTACTGGTACTTCTAAAACTTAACTCTCAGTTTCTCCATGCGTGTCCTCAACACATTCAGGTTCAACCTCAGTACGAGAGTAAATTTTCTGTAGAGGTTTTTTCTACATCTTGCCCTTTTTTTTCCTTGCTGCCTAGATTCTGATTTGTGGCATGCGAGGTTGAGAGGAGTGACTAGTTTACTTCCTACAACAGACTTCATATCTGATTATTTCTGTGGATGGGTCATCAGTCAAAACAAGCATAGAATTTGTCATCTGTCGTGCTCCCTGATGTAATCACCATCCTTATTGAAAACAGCTTGCACCTGTTTTCCCAAGAGCAATGTTCAGAAATCAGTGCAGATTTTATTCAGATTATTATTTCGTGGGGAGGGAGAGGTTGGACAGTATAGATTGAAATTTAATGCAAAGAAGAGTGAAGTGAAGATGACAGCAAATGATGAGATGAGACCAGCATCAAACATTAGTATTAGAGGACAAGGTGAAAGTTTCAAGTACTTGGGGATCAAAAAGAAGATAGCTGGAGGCATGATAAGGAGATCAGTGAAAGGTGAATGCAAGCAGATGGATTCCTGCAGAGGATAAGAAGCCTTGCATTTCTGCAGATAAGCCAAGTGAGCAGCATACAGGCTAGCAAGATGAAATTTCGAAGAGGCAGAATAGTGGGTAGGGTAAGGAATGGCATGGTGAAAAGTAGTGATAAAGAAGCCGATTCAAGAGACCATAAAAAAGACATAATTGAAATGGTATGGGCATGTTGGCAGGATACCAAGACAAGCTAATGAAATGACAACAGGAGGCAAAAGATCTAGGGAAAAACCAAGACACAGATGCATCATAAGAGTGAAGGCATGTGTGAAGGAGAAAGGCAAATGGAGAAGGAAATATGGTGCGATGACAAGGAAAGACAGAGAGGCGTATGTTCCAAGCAAATGCAACAAAGGGCTGCAACATGATTATTATTAGTATTATTATTATTATTATTATTATTGTTGTTGTTGATAACTGGGCACAATAAAAGGAAAACTTTTGTAGCCAGTGCAAGTGGAATAAACAGTTACCTCAACTCATATTTACTCAAGCTGTGTAGTGGTGTCTTAATGACTTTGAACCTTCATTCCTAAACAGCACAAATAATAGAGAAATGTTCAAATACTTCTGAAAATGATGGCTGACTAGTCTTGCTTTTCGGGGGCTTGTACTTTTAGAAAAATAGTGACAGAAGCTTTTTCAGAAGTATGTCATACTTTGGGAAAATTTTTTCACAAACAATTATTCTAAAATAAGGAACATCAGACAGAAGTTACTTACATTTTCAATACAAATGCATATTTCTTTTCCTTATTAATGTTCTCTTCTGGACATCTGTTTTACCATAAGTGATATAAAACCTGTGTTTTTGACATTAGATCACACTTTATGACCGCAGATTTCACGAAAGCCCAAAACTAAAGAAAGTAACCATCTTGAAAATAAGTTGTATGAGTGACAATGCTGAAGAACGTTTAAATTTTTTATTCATCCTTCTCAGTTCCTTTCCAGTGTAACATAATCTGCGTAAAATATGCAATTTACCAAATTTTATCCAGTTCCACAAAAATTTCGTACTGGGATCTCCATCAAGGGTTGAGTGTGCCATCACGTCTGTAACTTCAGCAGTCAGCCTGTGATGCTACCAGAGGCAGAGGCAGAGGCAGTCGCAGGCCTCCTTTCACATAGGTTTCACCATTACCCGCCCCAAGCAGGAGTGAGATCACTGCTCACTCCTGTTGCACCTCTGTACCCAGAGACAATGCGTGTGAGCTGTGCGTGTATGAAAGTTTGTCTCTTTTTTTCCAAATCTGGAGGAGGATTTTCTCCAACAGCTTTGTCTACTTTTAAATGTGCCACTCTGCCGCACAATGCCTCCTCAGTGTTAGGAGTGGTAATCTATCCTATTTATATTGTTGTTATTCTACCAGGGAGTTTCCATCGTTTGATATATCAAGGCAAAACGCACAAATAATTCTGAACAGCATTTTTATCCAAGGATTTAAACTAAATAAATAATCCCCCAAGAGTGTGACAGAGATAACTAAAATACATTTATTTAAAAAGACAATCAAAGGATATCTCTCAAATGCTGCACATTATATAGTTAAAGATTACACAGAGAACTCACAGTAGGGGTTATTAATACAAAAAATGTAATTGCTAGTGCAAAATACTAATGTTTCAGCATCTACACCTCATATGGGGATATAGATTCAGTTTCTCAGACAGATAGAAGGGAGCATACGGAGATATAACAGATGTGTGGTACCACTGTTGTGGCCCTAGAGTCCTCTTCAAGTTTGTGGGGTTGGTGTGCAGTGAAAAGCATCAAAATGCTAAATGAGCAATGCACAGTAATTGTTTATGTTATTAAACTGACTTGTTGCAAGTCTGTTCAAATGTCTGAGAACTGCATGTCTTGTGTAACTGACTGAGGTAATACTTTTGTTAAGGCACCGGCCTTAGATTCAGGAGGGTGGAGGCTGCTCCTGTCTTGCCATCCTGTCTGAGGTTGTTCATGTTCCACCAAAAACACTCCAAACAAAAACCAGGATAGTTCCTTCAACAGGATAAGAGCCAATCATTGTCCTATCCTCCCATTAAACACATCTGTCTATTTATGTGTATTTCCCTATGAATTGTGTTCCCCCTTTACTAAGCTGACTGAAACTATAACACTGTGAAATTATGAAAGGAGCAATAAATTGCTGATACTGCCACTCTTTGCTGTGGTGTAGTTTGCATTTTAGCACCCTCAGTACTTTGTTGGACGGGTCTGCTTGCAACTGATTATTGTGGAAGTAATGTTTACTTTGCAATTATACTTACAAGAGGATGTATCTGTGCTTCCACTGCTGGTCTGCGTCTGAGTGGACATGTCAACACAGAGACACTCTTAACCACTGAATGTCAGATTCATGCAGCTGCATCGATTTGTATATATATATTTTTTTTCCCCCATTCCGCATAAGATTATCCCTTGGGGACTGATCTCCCACACCTTTTTCTTCCTAAATATTTCAGTTTTGATTCTACGTGGCAAGATCATGAAAGCAATTGACACACACCTTAATTTTTTAAGTAATTTTTTTAAAAAAGACATTTTTAACCTTTTTTATTATTTGATTGCAAAGCCAGTTTAAAATTCCTGAAAATTGTCATCTGAACTTTCTTCTTCTTCTTCTTCTTCTTCTTCTTCTTCTTCTTCGTCATTTTCGTTGTCCTATACATATACAGGATGGTCTTCACTGCCATCAAGAGCATTACTTATGCCACACTTCTTGAAAGATTTAACAATAATGTCTTCCCTCACTCTAGACCATGACTGTTTTATTCATTGACACACTTCTTTGAATGCAAGTCATTTTAAGGCTCCCTTCAGTGTGAATTCGTGGTGGGTTTCATCCATCATCCATTTGTTCCAGTCCTCTTTCAAATACACTTTAAATATTTTATTTATCAAGACATCAAGCAGTTGCGATTGTGAAGTAAATCCTCCCAGAAAAACATCAAGCTATGTATTTCCCTGTCTGAATTTATCTTTCACAGAATTTTTCAACACTAAACTGATCCAGCACAAGAAGAGAAGAATTCACAAGCTGTGACACGGTCACGAATGAAACTGTGACCCAAAAATTTACAACAAACTTCTTTTTTCACATCTATGGTCACAAGTTTGTGACGACAGGTGTGAAATAAAAGAAATTTATTCTAGAGAACTCTTCTTCAATAAAGCACCTTTCCTTCTCTCTCAATCCCTAATTTCATACCAGCATAGTCCATCCAGCCCTTGTCATGTAGTTTAACACCACCACCTGGTGGCATTTCAGAAGTTTCTGGCAATGTTTTGGGCTTGAAAATGTTCACTGGATTATGTTTAATACCATCAGCACAACATGAAAGGACAACAGTGCAGTGCATTATAAATGTCCACTTGTTTTTATAATTACAGTTTTAGCATCTTTCATGGCAACAGTTCTGTTGCTTAGCACACCAAACATCATAGGAGTTTTGTCCATGTTCACTATTTGGCTTGGTTCCACGTGGGTTTCTCTCGATGTTGAATAATAAAGTGATGGAATAATAGTATTTTCTCTTCATACTCTTGTGGCATTTTCTGAGATATTTTGGTTTTGGTTCGCATACTAAGTCGATGATGCTTCATAAACCTGCAGCACCAACAAATTCCGCCCTTAAAGTCTGTTAAGTTCCACTGTAACACTAGCTTACGAGTGTGTATTTGAATCATTTTCATACTAATTTCAATGCCATTTTGTCAGTGTCCTTAAATCCATTTCAATGCATCATCATCTAGTTTTGGTCATATTGCATTGAATCCTCTTTTGCAGATTTAGTCTTCTTCATTTTTTTTCCAGTTCTTATTTACTAGCCCACCAATCACGAATGGTTTCTTCTGTTGGTGTAGGGGCAAAATGCTGTTGACTACTTTGAAAGTCAGTAAAACTTTGAAACACATATATATTTTGTACGAGCTGTAAATAAATTGTTGCCACTATTAATGTTCCAACCCTCGTGTATTTTGGTATGGATGTACCCTGTGATTGATACACTCTTACTGTCAGTTGATAACTGCATCTTTCAGTGGTCCACTTGACCCACTAGAGGTTTTTAGATTTTGGGTCAAATCATTTTGGCTGCACCGATGCTAAGGAAATAAATGAACACCAAAGTGAGCTCCCAAATGCTTGTTGTCTTTGTATATCTGAGGGACAGTACAAATACGTACAAATACATTCCCGAGATGCTGCCTGCTAACAACTTTTTTCCCCTCAAAAATCATTCAGATTATCAGCAGACACAAAAAGCAATACCCCTCTCCGATCCAACTTCCAGTACCCAAAGAACACACAAAATGGCAATAAATGATCTCAGAGGCAAACATTGTACCAGGTTCCTTACCTGAAGCTTTTTTCGAATCTGAGAAAGAGATATAGGATTCTTTATCTCCTTATAGTAGTCTGGATAATATCTTCTTGATGGTAATTTCCAAAATGGTTCACTTAAGAGGTGGCCTACAACAAAGAAAAAATAACAGTAAACAAACGAAAGAAGTTCGTATACCAATTACAGAATCATAAACCACAATTTACCTTGGTTATTTGTATTGTTCTTTATGGTCTCATACAACTGCCAACGAGGATTGTCAGTGTCCTCTGCAGTATCTTCTTCTATAAGGCCTTCATCTTCAGATTCTTCCTCCTCATCTCTTAAGGCAGCTGTAATGGCAGATAAAGACTGGGACCCTCTTAGCCTCTTACTCCTGAAAATCAAAGTATTTATAATAAATATATAAAAATACATTATGAAAATACAATACAAATGTTATAAAATATGAAATTGGAGGCCCTCAGAGGCTTGGAGAGGCAGTACGAAGTCTTCAGCTAACAGTAATTGCTGTTTAATTACACCAAATTCATGGGAAAGTGGCACCTGTTGAATATCATCATAAATGATGTACCACCCTAACAACTTTCTGTTTCTTCTAATTAACAAGAATACTTTCAGCAGCAAGCAAATCCCTTGTTGACAGTTGAACTCGCAAAACCTAAACAAAAGTTAGTATCCAATTCCCAACAGCCAATACATTTTATGCCAAGGAAATAGTTACAACTACCAAACCCTCCAAATCAAAAGTGTTTTCACCAATCTATTTTTTCTTGCTTTTCTTTTTATTTGCATATTTCTTTCTCTCTTTCCTTTTTATTTCTTTCTGGTAGCTCAGTAAGTTGTTCTCATCTCGCAAGGAAACCACATGCCTATCAGATTTTTGCAACCTTTTTTATATTTATGGTACGTGAGTCCAGAACTAAAAACATCGATTTGCCAAAGCAGCTTGATACAACTCTCAAAAACCAGTGTCACAGATTAAAACCTAAGCCTATACATGGGACACAGACAAGCTGGCGGTGGCTCCATTACACTCCACTGGACTCATGGCTGCCCATATGAAAGTTCCCAATAGTCACATGTTGGGAACATTCACATGGGCATCTGTGGGTGCAGTGACACTCAAGCAAGGCATTGTGTGGTCAAGGAATCTCTTACACTGGTTGCAGACATCATACACCCATTCACGACAATCATGTTTCCCGATGGCAGTGGCATTTTTCAAAAAGATAATGCACGGTGTCACAAGGCCAGGAGTGTGATGGAGTGGTTTGAGAAACACAGTGACAAGTTCAAACTGTTCACAGTAATGAAGATGAAGTACTCGTAGCTCCTAAGCAATGCACTGGACAGTCTATGTTCACTAGACATTTTTGTCTTGTTTTGGTCCATAGTACTACTTCTCAAAATATGGAAAGCAAAGAGCTTGCAGTAGGAGATATTTGTTTCACAGTATAGATGATGAAGTACTCATAGCTCTTAAGGTAATCATTTTACAGCCCTTGTTTACTAGAGTTCTTTTTCTTCAAATTATCACTCCTGTCAAATCCCAGGGTATTGACCATTCCTCCTGGGACACCCTGTATACATAACATTGAATATTACAGAACACAATATTGTTCAATTTATAAGAAAATTCCAGAACCTATTACTAAACATGAAAATGAATTAAAAAAATATATGCAGAAAGCAACATGCAAACTGGCAACCTTTCAAGTAAAATTCCACACCTCTACCCACTACACTACATGTACGAAGTTTCAGTTTAAATCTATGTCTCTGAATTTATAGTGTAATGAAGGCTTTGAACACCAATATATCATTAACTGATATTTAATTACAACTAATTGTACTGCAAATGACACTTTTTGATAAGTTTTCGACATGTTAGTGCCTTTAATTGACATACCTTCACTGGATGCAAATTATATTATTGTCACATCTAAACTGCACCCACATCAGTTTGTAGCATCTTCTCCACTTCCTCTAGGAGTATCCGTCATTCACCCAACAACACTGATGAATAATCCTAGTGTCGAATGGTGTTTTACCACAGGCCACTTGGTCTATCTTTCCTCCCTCCACATTTGAAAGTACACAAAAACTGCTGCACAATGTCCAGCACTCGCCAATGTTGTTCCTTGATCAGGATAGATCCTACTGTCAGTACAATAGTAGCTTCCACCTTGTATTGTCAGTGCGCATACTGCAGTGTGATCCTTCACCAACAACATTAAGCTGTCCTTCCTGAACCCTTTCAGCCATCCCTGCACATATACTTTCAGAGACAAGTTGCGGCTGCTTGTGAAAATTACTGATTTGAATTTCTCCTTGAGCATCTACAGTAGGGTGATCCCTTATTTTTGGACTTCAATATTTTTGAGTGCCTACCCTCCAGTTCGGTTTGAATGACTCTAAAAAATGGCTGTATAAAATTTCTTTGTTATCAAAACACTGTAACCTATGCTGATCCGAGTGCAAACTCTCTTGAGGAACATGATCTTTCTCAATATTCGCAGATGTTGCGCTGAAGTAACCTCTGCATTTCAGTATGCCCACGTGGTGCGCAGTCAGTTGTTTATTTGTTACCATCGAACGGGGTGATTTCAGATGGTTTTGTCATTATTTTGACTGTAACTTTCATATATATTGTTAGATTAAATTGATTGTTATGGAAGTGGTAGGGTATATGTGTAACGAATAAAATATCCCAGAACCAGAAAGTGTATGTGTAGGTATATTTATCTGAGACAGTTAAATAAAGTGTCCGAAGTTACCCCATGGATTGGGGTGATTTCGGACACATGCGTCTTTTAAATCTCTGTCTGAAGTTACAGTATATAGATGGCGAATTAGGACAGTTACTGCCTTTCTTTTAACTATACACGTTTTTTATTTGATTTTGGTGACACTTTACATATTTTAAGGTAGCCCTTTGTTAAGAATAAGTGATATGGAATGATATAATGAATTTTATATATTACAGATAAGTTTTTATTTTGCAAGAATTTAAATAAATTTTTTTTACAGTTCTTAAATGAAATATCAGAAACAGACAGAAACAAACAAAGTAATTTAGCTAAAAGGTCAAAATAATTTTTCTCACTCATCATTCTAAATTAAGTTGCAGACACTTCAAATAAACGATTGTCTTTGAGTCTAAAGCACATCTTCTCGAAAAATGAACATTCCTCTCTTCTCAACTGGTGTGGGAAGTATTTTCGAAATTTGCAATTTTTGTATTGTGACTCCATCGGGGACATTAGAAAACACAAATATATTTTTACTGTTCTCGTGTGGGCGCAAGAATTGCGCACTTACTTCCGTAGCACCAACATACTGCCTAGTTTGCTCCTTGTTTCCACATTTATATTTGCATTCTGCAACAAGAAAAGCCTCTTCTTTCAGCAGTAAAACTTCACTGGATGATGTGTCATTTTCACTTTCACTAGTACTAGAAGCACTGTCACTTGTTTCAGCACTGTTTTCGTTTCCTTGAAAATCTCAGCCAGTGATTGATTTTCCAGGTTGAACATCTAGTTTGCAGTGGCAGTAGGAGCTACCAAGCTTATTTGGAGGATAATGAATTTCTTTGAGCATTTATTCAAAAGTGGAAGACCACGTGTCTGCACTGCTTTGCTGGCTCTCCTCATTATCAGGCAATTTTCGTAAGACATGATCTGGATCAAAAGGGATTAGGCCCGTGGCGCGAAATCCACCATTTATGTTTTCCTTGGAGTTCGCTGAAATTTTAGTCAGTGTCTTCCTCAGAAGAGATGGGAAGGCATCCTTGGAAATGGTCCCACAAGTGTGTTTCTTCCAATCAGTTAATACAGCTCGCCACGCTACTTTCATTGGCCTGAAGAAGCTTACATCGAGCAGTTGGAGGAGGTGCGTGCTATTGGGGGGGGGGGGGGGGGGGGGGGGGGGGGGGGGGGGAAGGAGAATGAATGAAATATAGTTCTGCTCACACTCTTCAATAACACATAAAGGCACGTGACTGGATAAGTTGTCTCCAATCACGACTGTCGGCCCATTTTGCCTCTTCAAATAGGGCAAAGCGATTGTAAAGAACCCGTCTTCAAATACTAGCAGGTCAAACCATCAACTTTTGTTCCTACTGAAACGGGTTCCTTGTGGTCCATCTTCTTGCAACATGCCCACAAATGCTCTGATTTGTAAAGAACATACGGAGGAAGCAGTTTACCATCAGCACTAGCATCCAGAATGAGATTTTCACTCTGCAGCGGAGTGTGCACTGATATGAAACTTCCTGGCAGGTTAAAAATGTGTAACAGACTGGCACACATTATTAATCTCCCAGGAAGTTTCATCAGCACTAGCTGCCATCATTATTGAGACACTGGATTTTGATGAGTCACTTTTTCAGCATGCTTACTCCCTCGTTTTGTAATTATCTGCTGCTTGCCTGGATCATCTGACATATTGGTTTCATCATCATAGTTGATCGTGTTGCTAGGTGGGAGATTTTCCAGCTTTGCCTTGATATTGGAGAAAAACATCTTAACAGTCTCTTTGTTCGCTTCTGCACGAGCTCGTTTAATATTTTCGCTTACGCGAACGGAAAAAAAATCTTCTGACTGTCGTTTGAGGAATAAATGCACCCATTCTTCTCCTGGCAAATTATGACATTTCTTCTCTTTTCGGCCAGATTTATCAAGGCAGCCTTTAACTAAATATCTAATATCCAATTTAGTAAAGGGAAATCCCCAATGTGCAGCCCTCAAGATACCTTGCTTTAACATTTCTTCTTCTTCTTCTTCTTCTTCTTCTTCTTCATCATTTGGTACTCGCTGTCCTCCCATTTTTTTTTCGGATGTGCTTCCTACACTTTATTTTGTAGGGTTGATATAGGTATACCATACAAATTACATGCTTTTTTGTACGGTAATTTCTACATCTACATCTACATTTATACTCCGCAAGCCACCCAACGGTGTGTGGCGGAGTGCACTTTACGTGCCACTGTCATTACCTCCCTTTCCTGTTCCAGTCGCGTATGGTTCGCGGGAAGAACGACTGCCTGAAAGCCTCCGTGCGTGCTTTAATCTCTCTAATTTTACATTCATGATCTCCTCGGGAGGTATAAGTAGGGGGAAGCAATATATTCGATACCTCATCCAGAAACGCACCCTCTCGAAACCTAGCGAGCAGGTTAGCTTTATCTAAAAGTTCCGTGTCATAATTACACTGTACTGTAGCCTCCTGCTCTTATACGTTCTTGGCATTGTCCGAAATCACCCCACACAGTACACAGTTTTACAAAAACTGTCGTTATTTTATAACCTTGCACAAGAAACTCGACAAACTTTTACAGAAATAGTCTCAATGCTGTTAGCTACTGAGCACGTCGACAATTACAGTTACAATATCTTCCCGATCGGCGCAGCAATAGAAAGTTTCCACTTTACGATAATGCATAGATTTTTTTACACTGAAACTGTTGGTCAATTCTTCACCTACGGAAACAACTGATGCAAAATAAAAGTTGTAGAAAGCAATAAATGCAATCTTGCGCTTAAAATAACTGGTGCATGGATGTTAAAATAAGTAACTCTTTGTTTCTATGCAGTGGTAAAGAGCACATAAGCCATCATGTCCGAATTTGCCCCGGTGCCCGAAATCACCCCATTTGACGGAACCATTTGTGTCGCACATATTTCCCATTCGCTGTCTAAGATGTTACATCAACAATGAAACACAAGGGAGCGTGTGTTTTGACAGGCAAGATAAAATCCCAAGTAATTGGATAAAAATTACCATTAAATAGACAAATGTTGTAAGTTTTATTCTATAACATAAGGGAAGTAAAATTAACCGTTAGTGAAAGTGCTAATCTTGTGGTTTGCAAATACATTATTTTCGTAAGGAAAAGAGAATTCTGGCAGAGCTATTCAGGATCATTCACAAAAACTTATGAAGTTGCTTTTAGAGTGGAGAAATTTGCAAAAAAGTGTCAAAATGTGTTTAAGCGTTGTGAGGAGAAGTCAATAAATAATTCGGATAATTATTTGAGTTCACATGCTAGTACTCTACAAACAATCACGATGGAACAAGACGGGACGTTTTTACTTCGATAGATACAGCTAGGGCGAAAAGGCTGCCTTGCAGGAATAGACTAAATACTTACTGATAAAGAAGAGGAGGCAAGGCAGAGAAAACTGGAAGAAGAGAAAAGGCAAGTGAAACAAAAGTACAGAACATCTACTTCTAGATCTTCTGCTGTACTTACTTCATCACCTAATGACTCAACCTTTTTTCAGGTTAAGATGAAATTGATGTTGGTGATGGTGAGTTCTGACAACATACTTCTGAGAGTAGTTCATTGAAGAATGCTGCAAGATGATGTAGCAAATATTTTATTACTTAAAAATTAGCATCTGTCTTGGATAGACGCCAGCTGGATGTAAGAGACTCTATATACATACTTCAGGTGGCAGCATATGCAACTGGTCGCAATATTGAACAGCTCTGCTTCAAAAAATATTCAGACAGAAGCAAAGGGGAGAAGGGTCTGAAACAATAAAAAAAGCTTTCAAGAATGATGTTTATTGGGATAGTAAACAGTCTCCAGAATTAAATGTCTAGGACCCAAAAGAAGAAAGACTTTCAATCAGTGCTACATTTGGAGACAGTAAACAGCTCACTGACATTCTAATATTACACAATGATTCTGGCAAAGAACAAGCGAATGTTCTTTACGCATTGAAGACAATGTCCAAAATCTCTGCAGCCATATAACTGCCTCGAACACTGGCCATCTTAAGGACCGAGCGAGGTGGCGCAGTGGGTAGCATACTGGACTCGCATTTGGGAGGACGACGGTTCAATCCCGCATCCCGCCATCCTGATTTAGGTTTTCCGTGATTTCCCTAAATCGCTCCAGACAAATGCCGGTATGGTTCCTCTGAAAGGGCATGGCCGATTTCCTTCCCCGTCGTTCCCTGATCCGACAAGACTGATGACCTCGCTGTTTGGTCTCTTCCCACAAACAACCCAACCCCATCTTAAGGGGCATGTACCTTACCACTACATAAACAGGACAAGGAGTTGTATTTCCCATGCTGTCATCACATTATGAACTCATTTTAAAAAGTGTATTTGAATGTAACATATATGGTACAACGAGCAGCCCTGACATACCAGTATGTAAACTGGGAAAGTATCAATGTTAGTAATTTTTTAGTAATTTTCACACTTCCTAAAGAATCGTGGATCTGTTTTCTAAAGAGTCAAAAATTAATATGTTTTCGTGCCTTCAGTGCAACAGAGCTATAAAAGCTCCTCTTCTGGATCGCTGCTTCTTGTAAGATCCGATATCACGAAAGAATATATCCCACGATTTCAAAGGCAGCCGTAAGGAACTTACGTCATCATTTGTGGTATCTATCATAACAGCTGTCACTCACACGTTCTTTAATGATGAAGTACATGTAAAAACCAAAAACAAAATGGTCGAAAATTTGGACAGAAAGAATCCAGAACTGGAAAAGACATATATTCCTTTTTGTGGAGAACTGGATGGACACTCGTACGGTAAGTTCAATGTTATTCCAATTACATTTTATTATTGGTTTTAATTTGTTATTTTACATCTCCTAATTCACTTTTGTCCTCATTTCAGAGAAAATATTAGTCTACTTTGTGTCCAGCGAGAGGAAATACCTCTTATTATCTTACCTGAAGATTGTGGACACTAAGTTTCTTCTAGAATGCCCTTCGATATGACAGATTTTCTTTCCATTGCTCTCAACAGTTGCATGTACCAAATCACAGTGATATGTAAAGCCTTTAACCAAGAATATGTCACTTACTGTCTTTTATTATCATAAACTGTACCAAAGCAATGCATTTACAAGTAGTCTTTAACATGCTGCTAGTTTGAAACATTATCCGGATGTCTCACCTAACTCTGCTACCTCAAATGTATCTGGAACAACAATAGATATTCAAAAACAGTTTTCACCAGCATGAACGTATGGCAGGGGCTTAGGAAACCAAATACTATGCGAAATTTTAAAGTGTAAACAAATACTTTTTTTCAACACAAACTTGTGTATTTTTAAATGGCCACCCCCCTATTATTTCCTATGCAATCAATAGCATGGAAAAAATCATAAAAATCATGGCGTTGGTTGCATCGCAATACGTAAATTACACCCCGAGAAACTGTAAAGTGAAGTTGACGCTTGAAATAAATGAAGCGCACAGGTAGCGCACGTCCTGAGACTCCAGAGTGCACCGCACGCTGCCGGTAATCGTGATGCGATTGACGTACTACGTCAGTGGAGTGTTAATGTATGGTGTGGTATTGTATGATAACACATCATTGGCCCATATCTCATTGATGGCATTCCTAAAGGGGGATAGTTTAGCCCCTTCTTGAGCTGTATCTTACTTGAACCAGTCCACCTATCATAATGTGTCAGATAATGTGGTATCAGAATGATGGATGTGCTGCGCACAGTGTTTATTGTCACGAAATTACAACTAGAGGCACAATTAGTGGTAACACACTTTGTTTCACTTCTCCAAACCTCATAAGTTCTGAAATATGTGGCTTGTGAAGGATAGTAACAGTGTCACAGTTTCTGACGTAATGCATCGCATGTAGTACTGTGCTCAGGGAAGGGGTTGCCTGCACTGGCGCTTATATCCTGCCATAAATATGCCAATATCACTATGGCACGCTCTACCTTCAGTGTAGAAGTGTCAACTAATCTGGTCTGCTGAACTGCTCTCATACTGTAACGTAATTCACAACACTACCACATTAAAACCTGTTTTCTTGTGGCTTGTTACATTTGCTGTCATCTAGTCGATATGCCGGCCTTCAGTAATGAAGAAAACTAGATATTTCACAGAAATGCAACCGCAGCTGTGACACTGTATGCTGAATGCTACTCAGATCAGCAGCATCCTTCACGTCAAACCATTGACAACACCTGCAAGACACTCATGGGAGCAGGAAGCTGGGCTCCCACAAAACGTTGACATACAGCGCCAGTGACTGGCAATGGAAACGAAATTGCTGCTCTGGCCACTGTAGCACACAATCCTCTGGTGGCTGTACGAGAAATTGTATGAGGTGTAGGAATAAGCCACAGTAGTGTGTGCAGAATCTCTCATCGGCATCCGTTTCATCCGTTCCGTATCTCACTGCACCAAGAACTGTACGGGAATGACTTTTAATCCCACATTGCATTCTGTCGTTTTACACGCAGTTGCAAGGTAATCCAAAATTCCTAAGCAATACATTGTTTATTGACAAGGCTTCTTTTACTCGCGAAGTTGCTCATCAATGACAGTGGAGTGTCAATGTTTGGTGCAGTATCATTGCTAACTGTGTTGTAGGTCCCTATTTTTACCATGGAACATTGAATGGACAGCGATATGCACCACTTCTTCAACACAACCAAGCGCTCCTCATGGAGGACCTAAGATTGGAAACTCGTCTATCAATGTGGTTCCAACATGATGGATGTCCCGCACACAATGCAAAAGTTGCCAGAGACGTTATAGATATGAAATTTCCAAATAGGTGGATGGGGCGGGGAGGTACTGTGCGATAGCCAGTACGGTCCCAACTTGACACCATTAGACTTCTTTCTCTGGGCACAGTGAGAGACAGTGTATCAAGAACCCCCCAACAACAGTAAAGGGCATGCAACATCATATTACTGTGGCGTGTGCGGCAATATCTATAGAAACTCCATAATCTGCACAACTCTCTCTCGTTACCCGTCTGCAAACGTGTATTGATGCAAAAGGAGGGCACTTCAAACGTGTGTTGAAGTGACACAGTTTCATTGGTCAAGATGTAGGTGTATTTTCTATACTGGATGTAATGCACAACATAGCATGACATAGCACCAGTAAATGTGTTTAGCAATGTGAATTCAAGTGTGTTATATCTAACTGTAGCTCTAGTTGTCATTTCGCTAGAACAAACCTATGTTTACAATTTGAAAAAAGTAACTTTGCGTTGGATGTGTTACTGGTTTATTTTTGTGGATTGTGCATACCTTCCCATCGTGTGAGCCCTTGATGCAGGCAGTGTGAGGTGGACGCTTGAGTCTCAGGACGTGCACTAGCTGTGCGCTTCATTTATTTCAAGCGTCAACTTCTCTTCGCAATTTCTTGGGACGTAATTGACATATTGCGATGCAACCAGCACCATGATTTTTGTGATTTTTCATGCTATTGATTGCATACGAAAGAATAGGTGGTGTCCAACTGAAAATACGCAAGTTTGTGTTGAAAACAGTATTTTTTTACGTTTTAAAATTTCGCATAGTATTTGGTTTCCTAAGCCCCTGTTGTATGTTCATGCTGGTGAAAACCATTTTTGAATATCTGTTGTTGTTCCAGAGATATTTGAGGTGGCAGAGTTAGGTGAGAGACACTGTATATGAACAGCATGTGTGTTATAATATAAAAACCACAAAATACAGGCTTTGACCAAAAAAAAAAAAAACTCAAATATTGAATATCGGAAGTTCTGCTTATGACTTGTGATCTTGCATTTCACTGGTCAAGTTCCTCTCCAGCAAGAAAAAATCTGACATATCTGATTCTACTATCCACACATGGGAATGTGTCTGTATCATATGCTGTACCATGCAATACAAACACACATCTGAGAGAAAACAATTGTACACAGCCTCTACTGGAACCTTATCTAGGGCAGCATTGTGAGATTACAGACTGGCTACTCAAACTTGGAAAAATTCCCTCAGAATTCCAGATGTGAGGAGGAAGATTGCTTTCAAGAAGTTCCTGATAAATTAATGGTGAGTGGAAAAGGAGGGGAGGAGAGTCAGCTGAGCTACATACCAGCCATAAGCAGTAGTTTATATGGAATAATCATCAATATATATTACACAATAAGTGCACAATGCATGTGCCACTAAAACTTTGAAGTGAGTCCTGATATGATGAAGCGAGTTATATGGTGTGGTAGCCCTCTATCTCCCATCCATGAAGAAGGTACCCGTTTTTACCTTAAAGGTGTCCTTTTGAAGATATAAGGGCTGGGAAGTTTTGCCCTACAAAAATTTCTAAAACATTCCAGAACATTTGAGTGAATTTGAGAACATACCACAACACAATGATCCGTGGTGATTTGGAATGTTGGGAATAATCTGGAACATTTGGGAAGATTCTAGAACACTCCTAAACATTTCGGACAACTCAAAGCCTTTTTGTATGTTTTGGAATTCGCCACTGGTGGGGCTACCCACCATTAGGTGTATATAAAGCAAGACACATCTTGAGTTCGAACGTCAATTTCTTATCAGTGAGGAAGGAAGGAACTGGAAAAGTAGTGCAGTGAGTGAACAAAAAAGAACAGTGTGAATAGTCAAAATGATGCAGCGACTAAACATAAATCGAAAATAAAGTGTGACAAGTGTGTGAAGTGTACTTAATGTATTTGTTAATAAAAAGTTTATTCAATTTATATTTTAGATAATGCACAAATGTAAAAGAGGTCTTGCCAATTCTGAAGCAAAATGGTGAAAATAAGAACAGAGGAAAAATGAAACAGACACAGAGCTCAAAGCATGTTTAAGTTCCCAACGAACGACAATGAACACCATGACAAGCAGAGAAACCAAAGAACACTGAAATGATGGACTGAACAATTAAGAATTGTGACACAATCTAATAATAAAAAGACTGTGAACTTAACCCAGCCATGAAAATATCATCCTCTGAGAAGTATAGACAAGGGCAAGTAAACAGTACAACCTCACAAATGAAGCATTCCACTACAACCCAACAAAAGAATATAACAAAGACAAACATGTCATAATCACAAAAATGTGTAACATCTGCCAATTTTGCAATGCAAAAAAATTCTGTTTCATGAATGGAAAAATTCGATTACCATCAATGGAAACATCTCCGTTAGGAATTTTTACATTACATGACAGGGAAACTTCAGAATCAAAACACTTTCTTCAAAATGTAAGTGTGTACAACGCCTGCTTCCAAATGACTTCTTTCGATATCAGTTTGGTCAATACTAACAAAGATGAAATTGACTTTGTGTGTTTTTTCCATTCAAGGACAAATCTATCACAACATGGGATCATTACCACCACCACCCATTGAAGACCATAAATTTCTGCAAGTACATTTCATCAGAAATAAAGAATCATAAATTGATCAACAATGCACAAGTACCAGCGGATTGAGACAAGAAGTAGTCCAACATCTTACACAAATACAATCAACTGATTCACATATTCTAAACAGCACCAGATCAAATGATTCCTGATGACTATAAAGTTATAATTCAAACTGACAAAAGACCACATAGAGAATGTGAACATCAATTTAATGCAGCTCAGATAGACAAAGTCGCCATTGTAGCTATGGACCATGAAAACACAAGCTGTGACAATTGTACAATGAAGAAGAGAAGCACTACAACACACTGCAGAGACACCATTCATATGATACCCTCCAATATCCACTAATATTTCTGCACAGAGAGGACAGATATCATTTTAATGTGAAACAAATCCAACATGAAACAGGCATAGAAACAAAAACAAACAAAAAAAAAGTGAATTCCAAGGAGTTCTACGATTACCACTTACTGATCAGAGACAATAAAACATACAACCACATTCTCAACACTCGCCGTTTATCCCAGCAATTCCTGGTCGATATGTATGCAAAAATAGAAGTGAAACAGTGATTTAAATAAGACTTAATAAGAAGAAACTACTCTCTTAAGAATACATCCTCCTTCGAGATGCAATCATTGTCAGTTTACAAGCCTAATTCTCGTCATTTGCGCGAGGTGTTACTATTTTGTTTCAATATGTAGAAAACGGCGGCTAAGTCTCATTGAATGCTCTCAAGTACATATAGCAAGGACGCTATTAGTGAAAGAACATGTCTTGAGTGGTTTCAACACTTCAAGAACAGTTATTTTAACGTCGTAGACCGGTGTAGTTGTGGAAAAGAGAATGTTTTCAAAGATGCAGAACTGGAGACATTGCTGAGTGAAGACTCGCATCAAACTCAAGAAGAACTGGCATGATTGGTGGGAGTGACACAGCAAGCCATTTCAAAACGTCTCAATGCTTTGTGCATGATTCAAAAAGAAGGAACTTGGGTCTCATGTGAGCTGAAACCAAGAGACGTTGAACAGTGTTGGTGTGTTCGTGAACAGTTGCTTCAGAGGCAAAAACTGAAGGGATTTCTGCATCACATTGTGATCGGGGACAAAAAATGGGTTCATTATGATAATCCTAAACGCAAAAAATTATGGGGATATACCGGGCATGCTTCCACGTCAAATGCTAAAACTAATATTCACGGCTCCAACATCATGCTCTGCATTTGGCAGGACCAGCTCAGCGTCGTGTACTACGAGGTGTTAGAACCAAGGTGCTAATTATTGAACACAATTAATGCATTTGAGCAGAGCATTAAAAGACAAACGGCCGCAATACACGAGAGGCACGATAAAATGATTTTGCAGCACAACAATGCTCAACCCGACGTTGCAAAAGAGGCCAATACGTACTTGGAAACTTTAAAATGGGAAGTCCTACCCCACCCGCTGTATTCTCCAGACATTGCTCCCTCTGACTATCACCTGTTTAGATCAATGGCGCATTGCCTGGCTGACCAACACTTCCAATCTCATGAAGAATACAGATTTGATCGATTCATGGATTGCTTCAAAAGATGAACATTTTTTTCGACGCGGGATTCGTACACTGCCCGAAAGATGGGAGAAAGTAGTTGCCAGCGATGGTAAATACTTTAAATGATACATGTGTAATCAATTTGTTTTATTAAAGCCTCAAATGTTGGGGAAAAAACGGCAGAAGCAAAGTCGTACACCTTGTACATACGAAAATATGGACAACCTGATCTCTTCATAACAGTCACATTCAGCTCGTTGCAGCCAGAAATCAAAAAACAACTAAGATACGGACAAGCCCCCATGAATTGACACCACATAACAGCCCTAGATTTCCGACAAAAACAAATGAGATTTATTGAAGTCATCACAAAATACCGCATCTCTGGAACTATTAGGTGCTGGATGCACACAACTGAATGGCAAAAATGAGGACTGCCTCAACTCAAACAATCTCATACGTCTTCACAACAGAATTCATCCCCCAGATATTGACAAAATCATCCAAGCTGATTATCCCAATCCACAAGAAGACCCGGAACTGTACAACATAGCAGTGAAAAACATGTTCCATGGCCCAAAACCATACTTTCACGACAAACAAAACAGAGTTGATGGCTATCCCAAATACAAAATACGATCACCCAGAAACAGTGGCTTCACAGAAAAAACACCAATATGAGGCAACAATGAACTGGAAATAAATAGTAAGTGGTTAAATGAAACAACAAGTTTACTGTTACCAGTCATTGTTTTATTTATTTCCACGACGCATTTCATTTCAAAGGTTTAAACTTCCAT
This sequence comes from Schistocerca cancellata, assembly GCF_023864275.1. Classification (NCBI taxonomy): domain Eukaryota; kingdom Metazoa; phylum Arthropoda; class Insecta; order Orthoptera; family Acrididae; genus Schistocerca; species Schistocerca cancellata. Next base: position 187,659,995 of record NC_064633.1, read on the forward strand.
CATCGGGTGGATTTACATTAGTTAGTATGACATTTGTGTGTGTGTTGTGTTACGATTTTTTGGAGGAGCTTGTGGCACTGTTTACAGTGGCCACAGGTTCCTTTCGCTGTCTTAACACGACACGTATACTGTCGACACACACACACACACACACACACACACACACACACACAAAATCATACCAACTAATGTAAATCCACCCGATGGTGGAGGTTTAAGCCTTTGAAACGCATCGTGGACATAAATAAAACGGTGACTGGTAACAGTAAACTTGTTGTTTCATTTTATGTCAATAACAGTCATGGTAAAGTCTAACCTAAAATATTCGCATTTGAAAATAATAAGTGGGTAGTACCATATACAACACTACTTACCAAAATGTTCCAAACACACACAAATGCAAAATACTTCAATTCAGTGAAATCCATCGAATATGTCTGTAAGTATGTGAAAAAAAGGTAGTGACATGGCGTATTTCGAACGGCCAAAGACAGCAAAAAACAAAACAGGGACAACGAGATTGTCACATGCCAAATGAGATGAGACATCATCAGTAATGAAGCGGAGTGGCTGTTTTCTGATTCTTCCATACACAAACATGAACCAACTGTGCAACGTCTACCAGTGCATTTGGAGAGTGGCCAGTGAGTTTACTTCACAAAAGACACACCAGAAAAATTGGAAGTGAACCATCTCAGAATACAAAATTAATAGCTTTTTACCAACTATTCAATAAGCACCCATCAATGAAAATTTTTACTATATGTCAACATCCCTAGCCATTATACATGGAACACAAGAAGAAAAACCTTTCAGCAATGAGAACAAGGAATTCCAGTAGATCATCCAGGAATCGTGAAAGCTAGTGCACTAAGCTAAGTATATGCCATACATCTGAACACCACCAAATTTTTCTACTCTGAATGTTTTTATACGAAATATGGAGACCAAAGATTTTCTCAGATCTCAAGACTGTTGACAGTTATCTATGACAGATGTACAGAGAAACACACCAACACTTAGGACTACTGGATAACCTCAACCTCATCCACTCAAAATTAACACTACAAGTAGCCTCCCTCACAGCATCAGCTGAATCAATGAGACTTATACACCATAATTCTAATGACATGTATTCCAATGAATCCAAAACAGCTATGGGACTCTTTCAAAGAGAGTATGAGCGATGATGTACTGCACCAAATCTGACAGGTTCATCCTGACCTGACCATCAAATTCAACAGTTATGTCTTCAATGAAACACTCATTCATCTAGAAGATAAATATTCAGCAATGAACAACCAGACCTTATTACAACTTGGGATGCACACACCACAAAAAGATTCTATCAGTATGCTAAACTTTGAAATTACGAAGGGAAAAAGCTATAACATCAACCAACTACTTCAGTTCATCGCTCACAACAAACCATTCTTTAATGACAATCAAACAGAAATTTACAACATTATGATGGACCAGACTGACAACAACACTGGTGGAGTTATTTACTTGGACACACAATGCAGCATCGTGACAACATTTCTAATAAATCTATTTATGGCAGAAATATGTGCTAAACAACACATCGTACCTGCACTGGCATTATCCGACACTGCACCCACTCTTATGGAAGGAGGATGGACTTGCCCAGTCCCCCTACAACTACTGCAGAATATAGCTGAAGGACAATTCCCAGTATGTAAAATCTCAAGAGCATCTGGACAGGTTGAACTGCTAAAGTTGTCTTCTAGTATGAATCCACTATGGCACATAAAAAAATCACTGAAAGCCATGGACAAAACATTACAAAACTTGCGAGGAAACTGAAGTGATGGGAGGAGCTCTACTCACACTCAACTATCACCAAGTCACCATCAGCAGACGAGATCAACACTTGCTTAAAAAAGTCACATCACTGACCACACATACAAACACTGAGACTAACAAAAAATATGAGAGTTGAACTACTAAGAAACTAAACAAACCACATTTTGCTCAACAACTTTCACAAATAGGTGAAGCCACACATCTTATTGATCAGACTACCAGCCTCATTAAATTACACAGTAATTTCTGCAACAGAGCCACTGCTGAAAACGAACGCATCAACCAAATTTATTCAAACATTGTTCACAACTATACCAATCCAGACTGGCTATTTGAAACAGCAATTTTGGCATCTAAAAAGTATTGTCAACGATATCAGTTTTAATATTCAAAAGAAAATTCCCAACGAACAGAGAACATACAAATCTATTGACACGACGGTAAACAATGAAGAAAGTGTGAACTTCCCTGCAGAATCACCACCTTGGATTACAGTATTATCCCCAGCACTCGCTGCCCGGTATCAGATAAATGACTGGGGTACCATGGTATTCCATAAGTCATCAAGTCTATTCAGTGTAAAAAGTTTATTATTAATATTAAAAATACACTTAAAGCCCATCACTAAGGCCCATCAGCCCTCGTCCACACACTAACGGGGGGTGGGGGGACCAATGGTGTCAACACAGAACGTCTACATCATATCAAAATGCAAATTCACTTGAGCCAGACTATATAAATGATTTAGGATATAATCTGAGCAGGCTAGTTTGACTGACTGCAAATGATGCTGCCATTTACCATCTAGTAAAGAAGTCGGAAGATCAAAATGAATTGCAAAATGATTCAGGCAAGATATCTACATGGTACGAAAAGTGAAAATTCATGACAAACAATAAAAAGTGAGAGGTCCTGCGCATAAGTACTAAAAAAATCCATTTCATTTCAGTTACACAACAACAAACAAACAGTTGAAATGTTACGTATTTAACTAAATTTCTAGGAAATACAATTACAAATAATTCAAATGTAAACTATCACACAGGAAAGTTGTGGGGAAGATGAACCAAAGACTTCAGAACCTACAAGAAATCTATGAAAGAGGCCGGCTACACCATGCTTGCCCATTCTCTTCTGGGGTACTGCTGCGCAGTAATATATTCTTACCATATAGGAATGGCGGTGGACATCAAAAGTCTTCAATGACGGTCAGCTCATTTTGTATTATCGCAAAACAGGGGAGTGTGTGTGTCATAGATATGATATGCAAGCTGAGGTGGCACACATTAAAACAAAAGTATTTTTTTGTTGTGGCAAAGTCTTTTCACGATATTTCAACTACCAATTTTCTCCTCAGAATGCCAAAATATTTTGCTGACTCCCGCCTACACAGGAAGAAAAAAAATGGCTCTGAGCACTATGGGACTTAACTTCTGAGGTCGTCAGTCCCCTAGAACTTAGAACTACTTAAACCTAACTAACCTAAGGACATCACACACATCCATGCCCAAGGCAGGATTCGAACCTGCGACCGTAGCGGTCACATGGTTCCAGACTTAAGCGCCTAGAACCGCTTGGCCACTCTGTCCAGCCTACATAGGAAGAAATGACCATTATAATACGATATAAGAGATCAGAGCCTGCACAGAAAGACTCTGGCATTTATTTTTCCCCACATGCTATATGAGAGTGGAATGGTCAGGAAATAGTCTGAAAGTGAGTCTATGATCCCTCTGCCAAACACTTAAATGTGAATTGCTACATATGTGTATGTAGATAAAAATCATAAAAATTATAAAGAGACAGAACAACTGGCCAGTACTTATCCTTGTGAATAAAATTTCCAGTAATGTCGATACACACATTAAAAAAAAATATTCCTAGCTAATTTTAAAGCACACCTGTGTCTACATCTGAACTCTGCAAGTCACCTTATGGTGTGTAACTGAGGGTATTTCATGAACTATTGCCATTTCCTGACTTACCTGCTCCAGTTATGAATGACTTGCAGGAAGAATGACTGCTGATAAGCCTCCATATGAGCTTTAATCCCTCTAATTTTACCTTTAGCAATCTTTGTGAGAGATAGTACAGGAGAAACAATATAATGGTTGATTCCTCTAGGAACATACATACACTGAATTTTAACAGTAAATAATGCCATGATGCACTATGGCTTTTTTGTAGTAGTTACCACTGGAGTTGGAAGAACACATCCATTATGCTTTCACAGTTAGCCTACTAAACTAAAGATTTATCTCTGTTACAAAAGACATGCTGAGATCTACTTTTTAGAAACTATTCAATCCAGTTAAAAAGCTGGTCATATATAATGTTTACATCTGTATTTCCTTCATTAGGCGATGGTGAAGAACTATACAGGATGCTTTCCACAATTCAATAAACATGGTACTAATCAGGGCATCAGTACCTACTGCCACTTTGATCTCATGACCAAACACAGGAAGCTGGGTTTCACAGAACTCTTGTTTCCAGACTCCATGTTTAATCCCAAGAGTACATTTTTGGTTCCAAGAAAAATCATAATATGCAATATCCTGTACAGGGTGGACAGGAACCAGGGAGGAATCCAAGTATTATTCAGTCCACCTGACCAAGTTCGTGGTGCTATCTTTTGCTGAAAGTGAGCCAGTGGGACTCTCTTCACCTGTTTTGGGGAAACTTGCTTTGCCCTGTGCCAAGAGGAGGCAAACGCAAAGGGAGGGGTCTATTAATTGTCAGGGGTTCAAACATACAGCAACTAATGGTACCCTTACGGGATGCAATATGTTGATGATGTTATTCCAGCAGCCACTGAGGCAATAGGGGGCAACCAGTAAATTGTGGTGCACATCAGATAGAAACTATGCCTGTCATCTGGGCTCCAAATTAATATTTGGATCATTCCAGTGACTGGCAGAGGTTGAGAAGAGCAGCTTTGCGCAAGGAGTTTCAATGGTACACACAATTTACAGCACTGTCTCCAGAACTGATTGTGATCCCCTCGTTCCAACTTGAGTGGAAACACTGAAACAGAAAGTTCAAGGCCAGTGACACACTAGCCTGTGACTTCCTGAACTTGCAGCATAGGTTTGAGAATTGTTGGGTCCTCCTAAAAGGGTCAGGAGTATAATACACATATCAGAGGCTACTACTCAGGTAGCTGAATGTGTGTGGCATGCACATGAGAGTTCTTTTAGATTAAGTGACACACTATGCAATCCAGATAATGACAGCTGTAGGAGACCCAGAAGTATAACAGGGTGTATACGCGGGCAAGAAAAAAACACACTTTTTCCCAAAACCCACCTTTTCCCCATGTGAAAATATCTTCTTCCAAGGTGAAAATACACTTTTTCCGTGATAAGCAACAATGTTGTTTTCCTCGGAGCAGTCAAAACATCAGTCCTTTGAATGGTAAAGATTTTATACACCAGCATAGAACTTCCTGGCACTTTATAAAATAAAACTCCGCAAGGAAGGGGAGTGGGAAAAAAAAAACACGTTTTGAAAATATCTTTGATGTGCAGCAACATTTATGCTGCATATTTTCATGTTACGATACGCTGCGTATTTTTGTATTACTGAAGTATAAATTCGAATTCCACCAAACACAGTACATTAATTTCCGAAGTAAGAGATTGCAATGCGCTTTTGTACGCCAATCATAATTCATGTTGCATGATCTTGCCAACCGATGACAGCAGATATTCAGAGCATAGGACACCTGATGTAGTCAGCCAACAGCAATATCACTGTTAATTAACGTGAACACACAAGTAGGAAAAGTTAATGGTTTAAATTAATGTACACAGTGTAGTTACAAGAAACGCTAAACTTTCACAAATAATATTGATCTTTAAGAATAATAAGCTACAAGAGAAGCTACGTTTTCACTTATAATACTGGTCCTTCTTGCATGTGTTACACTTTAAAGATACATCACACCAATGTGCCAGTAAAATTTTGAACAATGACAACTGTCTAGTCATCTAGGCTCGAAATCATTTCAAGAGGTTGTTACTCGAAGTTTTAAGTTTTAAATGAGACTCAAACACTCTGCAATTTAAGAAATTCATAGCCCATTCTCACATATAACATAATTCATCTTCTGTAAAAGGAAATTTCCTTTGAAAATAATGCTTTTCAAAGAACCATTCACAATATTTTCCCACGACCTCTTCGACATGGTTTCACTTTAACAGGTGCCAGAGAGCATCAGAAAACAGGGGCTATGGCGCATGGGCAGCTATGATGATGCAGGAAGCCTGTATGTTCCTAAACATATAGCATTAAGAGTTCTAACATGACATCATAAAAGAAATAGGACATCAGAGGATACTCCAAGATCAGCACACTAAAATGCATAATTCGACTAAAAGGACACATTCATATGTCGAGATTTACAATGAAACAGGTGCCAACCTGGTATTAAGCTTTTCAGTGCACTTTCCGAGGTGAAAATTTTCTTGGAATATCAGTACTGTATTGCCTCCTGTTTGGTTCTTTATTATGACATAATGTCATAGGTGCCAGAAGATGAAAATGCGCACTTGAAATTCAGTCAACAGTTAAAACTAGCCAATGTGTGGAATGAATAAATTTCCTTTACTTTACGTTTATAGTCACAAATTTTTTGTCAACAGATTACCGGTTTTGGTATATAATGACTATCTTCAGATCTGTTTTATAAAAACAGTGTCCTAATGTACTGCAGCCATAGTGGCATTGCCAAATGTTAAATGCAGCCATAGTGGCATCGTCAAATGTTAAATGCATTTAACATTTGGCAATGCCTCAATGGCTGCAGTACATTAGGACACTGTTTTTATAAAACAGATCTGAAGATGATCATAACAGACCAAAACCAGTAAGCTGTTGACAAAAAATTTGTGACCACTGACGTAAAGTAAAGGAAATTAATTCTATATTCGGATCACTGTTTTATTCGTGACAATGTCACAGCTTGTGAAAGTGTGGAATAAAACACTTTGTTTCTTATAAATTGACAGCATCTGCGGAAAAGATTAATAAAAGTCACATTTCTTTAGCAAACTGACCAAAATAGCTTCGTTGTTGTGCAAGGCGATTAATGCTTGACCGCCGAAAACGTGGAAATAAAATAAAATCAGAAAACAAACATATTTTAGCCTTCCATAATTGCGTGAATTTATTTTAATGCACTTGATAGCTCCCAGACACAGACATCCATTGCGAATGTGGCAACTTAGTTGTGCCACAAAACTTTTATGGGTAGCATGACTGCTCCCTGCTGCCGCAGCCACACTTCAAGCAGTCAGAAGCGAAAGGTACTGCTCATACGTAACTCAACTGCGCACGCGCAGGAGCCCACTGGCAACTGCTCACGAACTTAATGAAACAGTTATGGCATTGCACTCACTGGAAGTAGTTTTCTGTTACGAAGCATTCTATTGTCTTCATCCTAAAACCTTTGACACACTTTGCTTTAGGCAGGCACTTGAGTGTGCACAGTGTTTTGTTGTTGTAAATGGCACATTTGCTTTGCAACTGAAGTTTTATTTTGGTTTTATTCTGTCGTTTACATTTTATTGCTGCAGTACTATTATGTAGTAGCGTGATACAGTAAAATTCTTTGTTAGACCATCAGTTCTTACCAGTCAAAATTACAAAAATTTAACTCAACATTAGAAACAATGAAAAATTCCCAGAAATCTCAAAATAAATCCCGGGTTTTTCCCAATTTTCTCCCGGATAAAAAAATTTCCAAGTTTTTCCCAGATTTCCCTGTTGTCCCGGGGTGTATACACCCTGCGTAAGATCCAACAGAACGGCCCCTAAAAGGTGAGACTATTAAAATCCTATAAATTAACCGCCAAAGCATTAAAAATGAAGTGTGATTCTGATGCGCTCCTGAAAAGCAGTGAAGCTCACATATACTAGGTACAGAGAGCTGGTTAAAATTTGATATTCACAGCAGTGATATTTTTGGGGAAATGTTAAGTGTTCATTGAAAGGAGACACTAAAGGGAAATGGAAGTGGTGTATCTGTTGCAGTAGTCAAAAAACTCAAATCCACTAAAATAGAAATTGAAGCTAAATGCGAGATTGCTTGGGCAAGACACATTATCAGGGATGGGTACAGAATGGTAGCTGGATCCTTCTATCACCCGCCAAACTTACCTTCTGATGTAACTGAAAACATCTGAGAAAACATTAGTTCAATTGTACCTAAGTTCATCAATCATACTGTAATTATCAGTGCAGATTTTTAACATACAGAAATCAACTGGGAAAATTAGAGTTTTGTTAGTAGTGGCTGTTAGAAGTCATCCTGTGGAACAATACTAAATGCATTCTCTGAAAATTACCGTATTTACTCGAATCTAAGCCGCACCTGGAATTTGAGACTCGAAATTCAAGGGGAGAGAAAAGTTTTAGACCGCACTTCCAAATCGAAACAAAGTTAGTCCATTGTAACATGATACACAATTGGGGTCAAATGGATGAAGATACAGCTACAGTAGTTTGGTTCGAGTCGTAAGCTTAAGAGTTAAGCTTTACCCAGTAGCCACTGCTATGAGTCAGGCACTCCATTTATACGGGTACACTTCCTTTTTCACTTGCTTCGTCTGGTTTGAATTGATTGCTTATTTTGCTTTGATCTGATAAGTGCCGTTCTCTTTGTTATAGGCGTTTACGTCACTCTAAGCTGAAAATGCATTATTGTAGTGTGTCATGCATTGCATGGCTTGCTTTTGTGCGCACTACCGCGGCTCACATTTAAAAAAAGGAAGAAGAAGAAGAAGAAGAAGAAGAAGAAGAAAGAGAGAGAGAGAGAGAGAGAGAGAGAGAGAGAGAGAGAGAGAGAAATTGTCTCATAAACGAAACGATGGCAAGAGACTGCTATTTGTTGTTACCTGCACTGCTGCTTTCTTTGATAATTACCAACAAGAATCAAATAATAGACTGCGTATGATAGAAGATGTTCTGAACGAGAGTTTAGCAAAAATTTTTCTCCGTTTGAAAATCTTTGCACACGCCTCTTTAGTACATTACATTCTGCACAGAAATTAGATTCATCTTAGATTTAAAAATCTAGTCAGTTGCGTGCTTCATTTCTGACTGTATCACTATTCAGCTTAAGAATAATACAAATATAAACATGACATGATACGTATATTCTTCCGCATTTGCTGTTGTCTCACTCTAGTTTCGTAGTTCATTAGGCAGACAGGATATAAATGAGACAGCAGCAAACACAAAAGAATACATGGCATAACATTTACATTCTTCTACCTTTTCTTTTAATTTATTTACTGACGCAGAGGTTTTGGTGCCAGTATTTATCTTTGTGCCTGCTAAGCACGCCTGTGTAGCACTACATATATTTGATGGCAGAAGTTAGTTGTGGCGGCACCTACCAACATTTTTCAGAACTTCCGTTTATTTTTCCCTTGATTCTAAGCCGCAGGTGGTTTTTGGTACTACAAAAACCAGAAAAAAGTGCAGCTTATATTCGAGTAAATACAGTATTTAGACAGATCGTTTGGAACCCCATTTGTGGCAGAAATATATTAGCTCTAATGGCAACAAGTAGACCTAATCTCTTTGAGGATGTCCACATCAAAACTGGTATCAGTAACTGCGGCGCAGCTGTGGCAACAATGATTATCAAAGTACAAAGGACAACTAAAACAAAAAGAAAGATATACAGGGTGAGGATCTAAGTCATAACACCCCTCGTATCTCCCCAACCGTAATAGATACAAAGATGCCGTTTGGACAGTGAACTGCAGGGACAGGGGCTACTTGAATACATTACATTTCATGTTTGTGCTATTTTTTATTACAGAGATACGAGACCATCTCTGTTGTTGTTTTTTTTTTTTTTAAGATGGAACCATATGTTAAATTTTAGAGTAGCATGATGAGGTTAAAAAGACGGTTTCAGATACGTGTATCTCATAATGTTTAGGCGAACAGTTTTTGAGACTCAGATATGTTCTCGTATCATGTTCATCCTTCGAAGCGACGTTGTCCAATGCGACCTTACCTGTTATCTAGAGTACATGGTAAACGTCACGAGTCCGTCCTTACACAAACACGCCCATTTACTCGACAATAGTAATACGTTATTTAACAACTGTGATACCAAAATAGTACACAACATACAGTATTAAAATACTACAAGATGTTAATACATTTTAAGTAACAGAAATACAGATGTAAATGAGGAGGCCCTTATTGGTCACAATTATTTCATACGTATTTGTTTTTTTTATTTGAAAATATTTACTATTGATCACAATACGAAGCAAATACACACAAAGAGGCAAAATAAATACTGTACATGATACGAAACTTTACTGAAGCATGTGATTCAAAATGCTTCCCCTCTGCTGCAATGCACATTTGTAGTCGACGTTCGAATGATCTGTGAACGGCTGCGAGGGTGTCACCTGAGATATCAGTGCACGCTTCGATGATACGTTGCTTCATATCGTCTGGCATAGTTAGTATTTGAGCATACTCTTTATGTTTGACTGCTCCCCACAGAAAAAATTCAAGAGGGGTCAAATCAGGAGACCAGGCTCGCCACTTCACTTCAGCGTGTCATCCTATCGAACAATCCGGGAACTTTTCATTTGACAGCTCTGTAGCCACACGGGAAGAGTGAGCAGGACAGCCGTCATGTTGGAACCACATGCACTGACGAGTAGTTAGTGGTACCACTTCCAGCAAAATGAGCAGAACGTTTTGCAGGAACTGTGCATAGTTATTGCCACTTAGTATAACCGGAATGACATATGGCCCCACAATGACATTTCCGATGATGCTGGCATGTAGGACGCTCATGATCAGGATATAGCACTCCATATCGCTTTATTGCTGTAACAGCATTTCTTCTGCTTTCACTATTCACTAGAAGCATATCTAACTTTTCTTCGTTGGTGTACATATCTGCTTCAAGAAACTGTGATGGATATGTGATGTCTCATTACCCCAGCAGCACATTTATACCCTTCTCTCCAGCTACCTCGTGCGTCACCTTGCGGCGTTATCGAGAAGCAGGAAAACAACGCCTTCCCTGTTAAATTTCCCCGTGGTCAAGACGAAAGGTCACATCGGACAATGCCGCTTCGAAGGACGAACACAATATGAGAACATATCTGTGTCTCAAAAACTTTTCGCCTAAATATTATGATATACACATATTTGAAACCATATTTTTAAGCCCATCATGCTACACTATAATTTAACATAGGATTCCATTTAAAAAACCAAAGATGGCCTCATATCTCTGTAATAAAAAATAGGACAAACATGAAATGTGGATGTATTCAAGTAGCCCCCATCCCTGCAATTCACTTTCCAAACAGCATCTTTGTATCAATTAAGGTTGGGGAGATACAAGGGGTGTTACGACTTAGCTGCCTCACCCTGTATAACAGAAAATCAGGATGGAATAATAACAATACTATGAAAAGGACAGATAGTCACTCACCGTATAGAGGAGATGTTTAGTCACAGTCAGGCACAACAACAAGACTACTCAACATACAAGCTTTTGGCCAAAAGGCACTGTCTATTTTAGAAGAAGGCATTTTGGCTAAAACGCTCGTATGTTTAGCAATCTTTCTCTTTTAACTCTGTGATACAAAATTTCCTCTATATGGTGAGAAGCTATCTATCCTTCTCATAATACTGTCATTAGAAAGATACATACCTGTATGTTCATTAAACTAGATAAAAAATCAGTAGAGTGATATCCCAATGAAGAACTTTAACCTTTCAGCACAGGACAGGAACATGTAGAGAACTATGGCTCAGGTTTAAAAGAATAGTTGATCATTCACTGGACAGACATGTATCCTGTAGAACAGTTCATAATGGCGGGGACCCTCCATGATATACAGTCACCATAAGGAAACTCCTAAAGAAAGAGATTACTGCATAACAGATGTAAAATAAAGCATAGGTCTATAGATAAAGAGATGAACAATGAAGCATGTTTGGCTGTCAAGAGAGCAATGGATGAAGCACTCAGTGACAACCATAGCAGAATATTGTCAAATGAACATTCACAAAACCTAAAGAAATTTTGGTTGTATGTAAAGAGTGTTAGTGGTGCTGAAGTTAGTTTCCAGTTACTCACAAATGAGACAGGAACTGGAATTGAAGATAAGAAAGCAAAAGCTGAAATGCTGAACTCCATTTTCTAATGTTCCTTTCCATTGGAAAACACAGTAAAATTGCCCCAATTTAATCTTCATATCATTGAAAAGATGAATGAAGTGTTAGTGACAGTCGTGTTGAGAAACAGCTGAAATTGTTAAAATTAAACAAAGCTGCAGGGCCCGATGGAATCACTATCGGATTCTAAACTGAATTTGCGGCTCTGTTAGCCCCTCTTCTAGCTGTAATCTATTGTCAATCCCCCGAACAAACAACCAAGCCCGTAGTTGGAAGAATGCACAGGACACACCTGTTTACACCAAGGATAGTCAAAGTGATACATGAAACTACCGTCCAATATCCCTGACATCGATTTGTTGTAGAATTTTAGAATGTATTCTGAGCTCAAACTACATGAGGTATGCCAACCATCATGGATTCCAAAAACATCAGTCATGCAAAATCCAACCTGCACGTGTCTTACATAACATCCTGAAAGTCAAGGATCAACACAGCCAGGTAGATGCAGTACTTCTTGATTTCCAAACAGCATTTGACTCAGTACCACACCTATGCCTATTGTCAAAAGTACGATTGTGTCGGTATCAGGAGAAATTTGCGACTGGAAAGATGATGTTTTGAGAGGAAGGGCACAGCACGTTTTCTTCAATAGTGTGTCATCGTCCCATGTAGAAGTAACTTCGGGTGTGTCCCAGGGAAGTGTGTTGGTACCCTGCTGTTCATGTTTTATAATAATGACCTTACAGAAAATATTAGTAGTAACCTGTAGATGATGCAGTTATTTATAATGACGTACTGTCTGCGAGAAGCTGCATAGATATTCAGTCACATCTTGATAAGATTTCAAAGTGGTGCAAAGATTGGCAATTTGCTTTAAATGTTCAGAAATGTAAAATTGTGCACATGAGTGGCAATTCGTAGTAATAGAAATGGAATAATCACACAAGTTCACTCATGGGTAAGGCAGGTAGTAGACTTTGGTTTATTGGTAGAACACTATTCTACAAAGGAGGCCGTTTATGAACTACTTGTTTGAGGCATTTTACAATATTGCTAAAGTGTGGATAGTACCCATAGCAAATAGAACTAAAGAGGGATACTAAATGTATACAGCATGTATAGAGAAGTGCAGCATGAATGGTCACAGGTTTGTTTGACCCATGGGACAGTGTCACAGAAACGCTGAAGAAAACAAATTGGGAGACTCTTGAAGATAGACAAACTATCCCCAGAAGGCCTACTTACATTTCAAGAACCAGTTTTAAATAATGATTCTAAGGATATACTAAACCCCCCTGCTTATGACTCAGATAGGAAACATGACGATAAGATTACATTAATTAAACACACACACGCAAGGACACACGCTCACAGGCAGGCATTCAAACAATCGTTCCTCCCACACTTAATACAGCAATGGAACAGGAACAAATCCTAGTAACTGGTACAATGGGGTGTACTTTCTGCCACACACTTCACAATAGCTTGTGGAGTATAGATGTAGACATAGGTGCTTAAAAATTCTACCACAGATTGACATCACTAAACTTATAAATTTGATTAAATGATAATTTACCTTGTTCTTTCACTACCCTTTGCCCCAACAAGCTTTCCATGTTCAATCTCTGTTTTCCTACCGGAAATTATTTTCCTTAATGCCTTTGCATCCTTATAAATTTGCGATCCAGGTTCATTGAATTGGCAAGCATTGCGAGTCATCAAAAGCAAATCCTTCTCTAGGTCATTCAATGTTTGATATTTATTTTGTTGTATTTTTGTTGCAATCATTTTCAGATCTATAGGATTTTCAATGACCTCGTAATACTCTGGGTAACGCTGGAATAAAGAACACCTTGATTACTCTCTAAATTCTTATGCAGAGGCAGTAATAAAACTGTGAGGGCATGCACATTTGGTGAACAGGGTTACAAACTGGCATCATCATTTTCACCACAGAAGACAGGAAGAAGACAACTGATGAAGTATCAAAATAATTAAACGTGTCTAATGCATACTAAAATTTTGTTTAGCATTACACACTGATTATTTAAATTTGCTATTTATTTTGCCAATATCAAGGTCCAAAGCAAATATATTTACTGGGTTAACATAGCACAAAACTAACTAATAGTTTATAACATAAGAAATTTTCAGCACAATGTAAATAATTTAAGGTAAAGGTACAAAGGTAACAAATTACAGAATAGTACAGGTGCCGAGTTGTCGACAGGCACACAAATCAGGCTATTGTAACGTCTCTTAGCAAAAGACGTATTATATGTGGTAAAAAAGACAAGGAGAAAAGAATAATTGAACTGGATGATTGTAATTGCGTGGACAACGATTGTGTGAACTTTATGTAATAAAGTGAAAGCATTATGTGTCATATTTTGTTCTTGTATAGAATTATGTACTGATTTTTTTAATAATATCTGTGTCGGCGAGTACTGAAACCGCCACAGACGATACTTATTAAATATCAGACAAAGATGAGAATATGTGACTACGACAAACAGTAATAACCGAACATTAATTTCTCTGTCGTCTTCTTGTAGTTACGTGAGTAAGAAGAGCCTGTGACGTTATATTGTACGCTTGCGTAGCATTCTTTTGTCAAGATTGAGAGAGGGATGCCATTAGACATTGATTTGGAAAGGTGTGTAATAACTTAATCTGTTTAAATGTTTCGAATAGAGTTACTTAGTGAAAACTTGCATTATGATTTGTAATAAGCTTGCCTGGCATTTTATCCCATCCCTTTAAGACATTTTCAGGTATTTAAATATCATTCGTGGTGCAGAGCTGTGCTACGAACGAATGAGCCGCTGCCGCGGCGCATTCAAACTGCATTAATGAAAGCAATCATATCGCAAAGAAGCGGACAGGTAATAGTGAACTAAAATTATTTTTTTCAGTTTTCAGAATTGCAGAGCAGAGCAGCAGATTTTATGACGTGTTTTACAAGTTGACGCGGGCTGCTGATAATACAGGGCTATTACAAATGATTGAAGCGATTTCATAAATTCACTGTAGCTCCATTCATTGACATATGGTCACGACACACTACAGACATGTAGAAAAACTCATAAGTTTAGTTCGGCTGAAGCCGCACTTCAGGTTTCTGCCGTCAGAGCCCTCGAGAGCACAGTGAGACAAAAAGGCGACAGGAGCTGAGAAAGCGTATGTCGTGCTTGAAATGCACTCACATCAGTCATAAAAGTGCAACGACACTTCAGGACGAAGTTCAACAAAGATCCACCAACTGCTAACTCCATTCGGCGATGGTATGCGCAGTTTAAAGCTTCTGGATGCCTCTGTAAGGGGAAATCAACGGGTCGGCCTGCAGTGAGCGAAGAAACAGTCGAACGCGTGCGGGCAAGTTTCACGCGAAGCCCACGGAAAATTGGCTCATGCCACAACTGGAGACCGAGAGCGCCGACTTCATCTTTCAACAGGATGGTGCTCCACCGCACTTCCATCATGATGTTCCGCATTTCTTAAACAGGAGATTGGAAAACCGATGGATCGGTCGTGGTGGAGATCATGATCAGCAATTCATGTCATGGCCTCCACGCTCTCCCGACTTAACCCCATGCGATTTCTTTCTGTGGGGTTATGTGAAAGATTCAGCGTTTAAACCTCCTCTACCAAGAAACGTGCCAGAACTGCGAGCTTGCATCAACGATGCTTTCGAACTCATTGATGGGGACATGCTGCGCCGAGTGTGGGAGGGACTTTATTATCGGCTTGATGTCTGCCGAATCACTAAAGGGGCACATATCGAACATTTGTGAATGCCTAAAAAAACTTTTTGAGTTTTTGTACGTGTGTGCAAAGCATTTTGAAAATATCTCAAATAATAAAGTTATTGTAGAGCTGTGAAACCGCTTCAATCATTTGTAATAACCCTGTATATTAACAGCGCAAAAAGATAATTATAACATAAAAGAAATCTTGCTGTGCGTAGTACTGGTCTGGCAAACCTTATAGTAAAAACATCTTTTTCTCTGATAATAGTCTCATGTTCTCGTGTTAGTGATGGTAATTATTGGTGTTTTACTGTTAACAAAAATCCACTGCAAAATTTTTATGTTGAACAAACATTGCGTACTGTAACATCAGTACTGATAACAAAATAATTTTCAGTAACCTTCTCAATAACTGTAGTCAGGAAGATATGTTTAACTTTATGGTGAGTTACAGTAACAAAAAAATGTTCCTTTAAAGCCAGATCCAGAACAATAAGAACATAATCTATTTTGTTTTGTTGAAAATTAATGACCCAAAGAAAGTCACAGCACAGCATCACTAAAAGGTATTTCGGGGCTCTTTTCGTAGCAACATATTTTATCTCATATATTAGTTGTTACACGAGTAATAGTAAAACAAAGCGAATAGTAGAGCCAGCGAAAATGTCGCCCAAAAGCGTGGGGCAGAATTTGCAGTGGCCACGAAAATAGTAACTGTTTCATGCGTTTTCTTTCATTGTCTATTGTTATATACATATATGTATTTAGTGGGAAACATTCCACGTGGGAAAAATATATTTAAAAAGAAAGATGACTGAAATGAGATCCATCCTTCATGAAATCCTCCCCACTCCACCAAGAGTGTCTTTCCGCCGTCCACCTAACCTTCGTAACCTCTTAGTTCATCCCTATGAAATCCCCAAACCACCTTCCCTACCCTCTGGCTCCTACCCCTGTAACCGCCCCCGGTGTAAAACCTGTCCCATGCACCCTCCCACCACCACCTATTCCAGTCCTGTAACCCGGAAGGTGTACACGATCAAAGGTAGAGCCACGTGTGAAAGCACCCACATGATTTACCAACTGACCTGCCTACACTGTGAAGCGTTCTATGTGGGAATGACCAGCAACAAACTGTCCATTCGCATGAATGGACACGGGCAGACAGTGTTTGTTGGTAATGAGGATCACCCTGTGGCTAAACATGCCTTGGTGCACGGCCAGCACATCTTGGCACAGTGTTACACCGTCTGGGTTATCTGGATACTTCCCACCAACATCTACCTGTCAGAACTCCGGAGATGGGAACTTGCCCTTCAGCATATCCTCTCTTCTTGCTATCCGCCAGGCCTCAATCTCCGCTAATTTCTAATTTCAATCTGCCGCCGCTCATACCTCACCTGTCTTTCAACATCATCTTTGCCTCTGTACTTCCGTCCCGACTGACATCTTTGCCCAAACTCTTTGCCTTCACAAATGTCTGCTTGTGTCTGTGTATGTGTGGATGGATATGTGTGTGTGTGCAAGTGTATACCTGTCCTTTTTTCCCCCCTAAGTTAAGTCTTTCCGCTCCCGGGATTGGAATGACTCCTTACCCTCTCCCTTAAAACCCATATCCTTTTGTCTTTCCTTCTCCTTCCCTCTTTCCTGACGAGGCAACCGTTGGTTGCGAAAGCTAGAATTTTGTGTGTATGTTTGTGTTTGTTTGTGTGTCTATCGACCTGCCAGCGCTTTTGTTTGGTAAGTCTAATCATCTTTCTTTTAAATATATATGTATTTAGTGATCAATGTATGGATGTATGTGTCTCATGATTAATGCCATGTATTAATGAATGTACAAAAATTCTTTCATGAAAAAACGCACCACTGCAAGCGAGTCAGATGAAAAGATCCTGATACTACTGAGAAACTGTAACAGCTACATAGTCCGGGAGCGGCCGAACCCCAAAATCAGATCAACTAAAGGTAAGACTACAGTGTAGTTGTCCTGTTTGTAGAAGCTTAACTCCAGTGAAGTGATCTCATATCGCTAGAGGTGTGCATAGTTTGGCATAAGTATTTTTGACAGGGCAAAATTGAGTGTAGATAGTAATTTTTAGTGTGCAATATATTGTAGATAAATTATCATATTTTATGTGCATGTGGCAAAACTGTGAGATCCTGTGTTCAAGTAGGTAATTTGTGAATATGGTTAAATTGCGCAATCAACGTCCGAGCAATACGGATACTGAGGGACAGCCATTAGTTAGTGCAGGAAATGTAGAAACAGGTGCATTAAGCAGTACAAGTACTCTTTGAGGATATACCATGCGAAAATGTGGGGGCAGAGGCACAGGAAGTTGTGCCACCACCCACCAGTGCACAAGGAGATGTAGATAAAGAAATTGTACCACCCCCAGAAAAGCAGGAACCAGAGAGTGGTAATCTGCCTGGTGGGTATTCACTTCAGGCAATATTAGAGCACGTGCTGGATTACCAGTCAAAATTTGCGCAACAACAAGCTGAAAAGGACGAAAAAATTTAAAGCTTTCTCGCACAGCAAGCTGAGTGAGATCGCCAGCTAGAGGAAAAGTTTCTTGCCCAGCAGGCTGAGCAGGATCGCCAGCAAGCTGAACAGGATCGCCAGCAAGCTAAGCGTGACCAGCAACTTGTGCAATTGTTAGAAATTATGAAAAGAGAGATTGCTTGTATGAAACATAATTATGAGTCGATACCTAAGGCCGTGCAGGAGTTGATTGTACATGTCAACAACCTGCAAGTAGCAAACACTAACATTGTAGACGAGATAGGTGTCTTGGCCAACCGATTAGAAAAGCCAGAAATAGATTCCACACAGCTTGTAGAGCAGAAGTGGAACGAACAAGCGATTAAAATTGAAACCGAATTCAACTCATGGCTAGAAACGAAGGAGTGCAAGATCGACAAAAATATTAATTGACAAGCAGCCATGGTAGATAGAGATTCCGAATCGATCAGTACTGCAGTAAGTAGTCAAGTACAGAACGACGTGCAAACCATCAAACAAATACACAGTGAGGATATTCCGCAGTGGCAAGTGAATATTACCAAACGGATATCTGACTTGGAAAAGGGTTTAGCACAGAGCAGCAAACATCTTGAACATGAAACTATGTCACCAACAGCCAATGTTTTTGGCAACGCACAAACTTATGCGCGACGCAACAATAGTGAATCTTTAGGCGATAATGCGAAGAGCTGTAGCTTCGGTTTGGAGCACACAGCCTATGTCCCAGGAGCAAACCAGTTTAGTCCAAAAATATTGGTTGAAGAAAGTTTGATCAAAAATAGGCAGTTTCAAATGTTTACTACTGAATGGAAGTCAGTACACCCAGTAGTATTCATAAAAAGCTTTAAAAATATCTTGCCTAGTGTGTGGAACGAAGCACAGAAAATTCAATAGGTAATGTCATACATTCAGGGTGATGCAGCGTTGTGGGCTACGGAAGTAGCAGACAGCTGCATGACATATGAACAGTTCGAAAGGGCGTTTTTGTCAAAATACTGGTCGCCTTGTATACAAGAGCGGCTAAGAAAAGAAGTATACAATCCTGAACCGTACTCACCCTGTCTTGGGAATCTGAGACGGTGTTTCGAGAAGTATATAAACAAGACGCGCTACTGGGATGAGCCTATCTCACCAAGAGACACAATAAGACTCATAAAATCACATTTACCCATTAATATCAAAGAGAAACTAATACACGTACCAGAGAACGACATGGAACATTTCCTGTCTGTTCTAGACTCAATAGACTTAATCCAGGAAGATGCAAAAGCAACGTGTGATCATTCACGGAACAATGGAGCAGGGTGTAAACATGACAGAAATAATAGTGCACAAAACGACAACCATGGAAATGGTGGGGGCGGTAACAAGCGGCAAGAGCACTCGCAAAATGGTAATAATGGTAGAGGTCAGAACGGCTATGGGCAGCCGTCCCACAATAAAAAGTGTTGATTTGATGACTGGTACGATTCCGGACCGCCCGGGACCAACCGCTGGAAAAATGTGCAAGGTCAGTGGCATAGCAATTACAGCGACAGTAATCACAATTGGAATCAGTATCAGTGACCAAGCCCAGAACGGCAAGGTAATGACCGGTACAATAACAACAGACCACCACTGCAAAACGCGCCTATTGCGCAGTCGTGGTGGCCTACAAATCAAAAATGTACACATAGTAGAGGTCGCGGACAATAGCCGTACAAGTACCTCGCAAGCAAGCCATCCAACAAACTAGAATCGGCCACGATATGCTCTCCGTCACTGGCTGAGGGGTGGAGTGAGAGCAACACGAATGACAATAATATGCCTGGAATACATATGCTGCGATACAACAACGGTATCAGTATGGATAAAGATCTACTGACCAAACCCCATGAATGTAATGAAGATAGCAACGAAAATGTGCAAGCCATAATAGAAGCGAAAATCAATGATGTTGCAGTGAATATAATCATCGACACAGGTGCCTCAGTGAGTGTAATGAGTACAGAACTGTTTAAAGTGCTGGGGAAGGGACGTAGCATACCGACTTTCCCGGTTAATAGTTGCAAGGTGTGTGGAGCTCTAAGTGCACAGAGCCAATTAGTTAAGTACCAGGTGCAGGTGGAGATTTGTAAGGCGGGCGAAGCCATAGTGAGCTCGTTCCTCATTGTAAAGGGTTAAAGGTGGCCTGCATTCTGGGAGTAGATTTCCTCCGTGAGAGGGACACAGTGATCGACCTCTCCTCTGGAAAACTAAGCATAGTTAATAAAGGTAGGAGGATTGAATTGTCTATGATGAAATCAAAGGAGGTACTTGTGCCATGTTGCAACCGAATTAATATCAAATGTAGGAACCCCTGGGTACTACACCTAGATGATTATTCACATGTGGCAGATCTCTATTATCCTAGTATGGAAGATAGAAATTTTGAAACAAATGTTGATGCATTTCCAACCAAAGTACAGGAATATGAAAGTTTAAGCAACATACAAAAGTAACAGTTAATGCAGCTGCTATCGGAATATACCATGCCTTCATATTCGGAGGGCGAAGTTACCAATTCAAGCTACTTCCCTTCGGGTTGAATGTAAGTGCTGGAGTATTTATTACTGCTCTAGACACGGTACTGAGTCCAGACTTGTTAGAAAAAATCACAGTACATGTTGATGACCTGGTAATCGCTACTGCTACTTGGAACGAACATAAGGAATTGCTGCATAGAGTATTAGAGAAATTTAAACAGGCAGACCCGACTAAGGAGATGGATGCTTACCTTACAAGAATACCGAATAAAGATTATGTATATAAAAGGCCAAGATAACATAGTAGCGGATGCTTTGTCGCGACTGCCAGTAGGATTACCGGAGTTAGCAGAAATGCTAGAACAATCAGCCGAGTATAAAGTGCTTTTAGTACGAGACAATGCGTACAGGAAGGATTTTCTATATATGTGTAAAAATATGTCCGAACTACAGAGATCAGATCCGATATGGGCAAAAATCATTAGTAATATTGAAAATGGTGCCAACAATAGAGATGAGCAAGGTTTTAAAATTGTGGACAATCTTTCGTACCATAAACTTAGCACAAAGGAAGACTGCTGGACAGTATGCATACCTAACCAGTCCGTCAAAGTCGCAATATGGCATGCGCACTTGGCATGGTGCCATGCAGGGATTGGGAAGTGCGCAGAACTCATCGCAAGATACTGCTACTTTCCCCGAATGAAACACCAAATTCAGGTAACAGTTAGGACTTGCGCTATATGCCAGAAAGCAAAACACTATAATAGGTCCACAAAATTTGAACTTCATCCCATAGTTCCACTCCGGCCGCTTCAATTAGTATCTTTGGACGTAGCAGGTCCCTATACCATGGCCAGGGGAGGTATGAAATATGTACTGGCAGTGTACGATATTTTTTCCAAATACTTGACAATTTACTGTATGAAATCAGCTACTGCCAAAACCATAGTCAGACGGATCAATCAAGAATACTTGCCTCAAGTGGGAAAGCCTGAAGCCACAACACTGACAATGTCACTTATTTCACGGGTCGCACTTGGAAAAATTATCTACAGGAACAAGGTATACAGCATATTCTGGTATCCCGGTTCCATCCAGAAGCAAGTTTAGTCGAAAGAACATTCAGAGAATTGAATAAGTTCCTTAGAATTTACATTGGAAACTGACACACAAAATGGCCTGAGTTGGTACCTAAATTTGTACAAATACACAATTTAACACCCCACTCAAGTACAGGATACCCACCGGAAGAGATATTGAAAGGGGTTGATGAGACACAGAGTGAATGGCTCACGTCTCTCCCGAGACTACCAGCCAGGGCAGAAACAAGAGAGGAAAAGATAAAAAAGGTATGGGACAACTTAACCAGTTGTGCCGCAAAAAGAAAAAAGAAGTACGACCAAGGTGTAACTAACAAACAGAAATACAATGTAGTGGACATGGTGCTTATTCGTAACCACGCCAAATCCTCTGCAACCCTAAAGCAAAATAGTAAGTGGCAATTGATATATTCAGGGCCCTTTGAAGTAATAAAGGTGCCACACGAATGTAGCTATTTGTTAGCACACCCCCAGATGGGGAAAATAAAAGGACTGTATCCACGTAAAGATGTAAAATTATTTATTCAATGACCTATCAGATGTAAATACTAGCAGTAAGAAGATTTCAATTGTGTTTTAGAGTATAAGTATGTTAGCTTTAAGAAAGAATTTGTGTGTATACAAAATTTTGAGAAAGCAAGACATAAGTAAGCATAGCATGAAAGTAGAATTAACAAACTGGGCAATAGCATGCAAATTGAAGACTTTGTTTACAGACAATTAGTGTCATTAAAATACTATACGCTCATCAAGCAATGAACAATCTTTTTGTTGACAAAGTAATGAATAATTTCTTAAATCATTTTTCATTTGTAGTAAGTAAGTACAATTAATGATGAGATTTCATATAGTAATGTAACAGGTGTAATTGTGTTAGAATGAAGGAACCCTGAGAAAGAGTCTCTACTGCACAAAAAATGACTTTGTAGTACGAAACAATTATGTGATGTAACATTACTGCCAATAGTGAACTGAGAACGACACTGGAGCAGAATTCAATCAAAGACAAACCCAATCCGGGTAACCTACGCTTTGTATGCATCGATGCTTCAATTGAAGCCTGTGTAGTTGGTACACGTCCTTGAATATTAATTACGCGGTACGCGAATCAAGTCAATCTACGCGGAAACTACACTGTGGTCCTGTAGGACAGATCGTTTTAAAAAAATATATATACTAATACTAAATGAAGTATTTATTGAGCAATATGCCCAAGTCCAGCTGTCATGCACATGGTAAAATCTGTTTGCTACATTGGTGATAACCTGGAAAGCTACACCGAAAAAGGAAAAGAAAACTATGTACCAAAAATTGCACACCTTTAAATAATTTTAAAAAAGCCATATATGCCTAGTAACAATACTAAAAGTGTGTAATGACATGGTAAACACAATGGACTTGATATAGATGAGAGTGATTATGCTAAGAACAGTTGATATGCACTAAAAATAAACTGTGTGCATAAACAATCTAGGAAAGGGCGGAATATTGTGTGTAGCAGGAACAGAAAATGACTGTTGTATCTGCACCAATATATATACGTCGGGATAAGTCAAGTGTTGAGTGACTAACTGTCATAGTGCAGTGCTCAACGGACAATAAATTTACTGTGTATAAAAACGGTAGTTAGTGATCCGTTCGGAGTCGATTCAAACAAACATCGCTCGACGGAAACATTTAGTGTGTGTGATCCGAAACATTTTCGCGTGTTGAGAGACGCTCTGGCAGCATATCGACCGTGAGAACAAATGAAAGTGTGTAGTACAACGTGTGTGTGACAAACCCTAAATACCAGTGTCACAATGCAATTCAGTTGTGAAGCCACAAGAAACCAGTTATCATGCCCAAACATCCTGTGCAGACCAGTGAAAAGACGGCTTACTGAACAATAAACGCTTTTAACCAAGTTGCATTTTCTTCCACAGCTAATAATCTGTACCCTTAAAGACAGTACACCGATGTGGAATATTTGTTTCATGCGTTGTGACGGGGAGCCATGCAGAGGAGCAGAGACGGGTGCCGTGCCACTCCCCAGCCGGTCGCGGGAAACAACTGCAAATTATTTCTTTCAGCTTTTGGAATTGCAGAGCAGAGCAGCAGATTTTATGGTGTGTTTTACAGGTTGACGCGGGCTGCTAATAATATATTATTAACAGCGCAAAAAGATAATTATAACATAAAAGAAATCTTGCTGTGCGCAGTTCTGGTCTGGCAAACCTTATAGTAAAAACATCTTTTTCTCTGATAATAGTCTCATATTCTCATGGTACTTATTGGGGTTTTACTGTTAACAAAAATCCACTGCAAAATTTTGATGTTGAACAAACATTGCATACTGTAACATCAGTATTGATAAAGAAATGATTTTCAGTAACCTTCTCAATAACTGTAAAGTCAGAAAGATATGTTGAACTTTATGGCGAGTTACAGTAATGAAAAAATTTTCCTTTAATAGAAAGCCAGATCCAGAACAATAAGAGCATAATCTATTTTGTTTTGTCAAAAATTAATTATCAAAAGAAAGTCACAGCACAGCATCACTAAAAGGTATTTCGGGACTCTTTTCACAGCAACATATTTTATCTCATATATTAGTTGTTACGCGAGTAATAGTAAAACAAAGGAAATAGAAGAGCCAGCGAAACTTTGCAGCTGGTTCTTACAGGTAGCATACCACGCAAGATACTTATTGTCACTATAGATGTATCATATACAGACTATATGGGAGCAATTGTTGTGTGTGGAAAAATAACGAATGTTAAAATACAGTTACTTTATATGAACTTAAGTATGAATGGAGCCATAAGAGAGGTGGAGGTCCACTCCAGGAAGGTGGCCTCTTGGTCGAAGGAAGACCAGAACAAGCAAATGGGAGAGAAGGTGTTCAGGCTACGAAGGAATCTGGGTAGCAGGTCATGGCCCAGTGTCCAGATCACGAAGATATTAATGAGTCTGAAGCAGCCAAGGGTTTCGGAGGCTAGGAAGATTTCCTCTAGGTGGGCCATAAACAGATAGGAATATGAATGTGCCAACCGGGTGCCCATGGTCATGCCTCAGATTTGTTTATATACTTTCCCCTCAAAGGACTAGTAGTTTTTGTTGAGCACAAATATAACTCAGGTCATAAGTGCCCATTTCAGAAAGTTAGAACACTAATACGAAAAAGAAGTTAAAAGTGACTACACATTAAGCCCAATCAAGGGAAGGAAAGAGAGCTAAAAACAAAGACTTCCTCTTAGAGAATGGTCCACAAAATATGCATTAGAGACGACAGAAGCACCAAACTAAAGATTAAATGTCCTTCGCCATACTGCAATGGCCGATAAAAATTAAAACACGGTCAACAGTCCATGTGCCATTCACTAAAATGGCCGATAAATCAGATAGCAAGACACTAGAAGATTAAGTGGTTCAAAAAGAGGGCATTTGGGCAGGAAATGGTGAACTGTCAAAGGTTGACAACACTTAGCACACTAGTGGTGGGGGACCACTACCTAACACATGACAATGGCTGAAATGACAGAACCCAATGCACCACCTAGCCAAAATGTTCTCCTCGTGGCGACAGGAGGTTGGCCACGTTACTGTGAGACGGTTTAATCCCTCGGAGCTTGTTCCCATGGAGAAGAAGACCAGTGGTGATGCCCAAATGACACCATCTATCAACAGATGGCGACATGGAGATCATCGGAAGGAATTGAAGAGCTAGCAGGCCGCAGTAGGAGGACAGCAGTCTCGGCAGCAGTGTCAGCAGCCTTGTATCCCATCAGACCAATGTGACCAGGACCCCACATAAACGTCATAGCCGCTCCCTCAAGAACGAGCAAATGGAAGCTTCTTTGAAGCTGTTGCACTAAGGGATGGACTGTGTACAGCACACACAGGCTCTGAAGGACACAGAGAATAGGAGCATATGACAATTAATAACCCTGTGTCGCCAGATGTACTGCATGGCCTAATAGAGAGCAAAGGGCTCTGCTGTAAATATAGAGCAGTGTTTTGGAAGCCAATAACAAGAATCGTCAGTGCCAATGACAAGGCACTCCCAACCCAACGGTCAGTTTTGAGGCCTTAAATAGTTTGAGAAACAGCAATAGATCAAATACAGAGTAGTTTCCTTACGAAGCAAATGAAGTCCAATGTGAACATGGGCCAATGCATGAAGTTATGTGTGAGGATGTAACTAGTTAGATGTATGAGGGTGATGGGTTCAGAGTCTGAAGTATGTTGGAAGAGGTAGTGTTCAGGAGTCACAAGGCTAAGTGGGTGTGGGTAATGTTGGTGCATAGGGAGGTGGCAGGCAGGTGGCAGTAGGGATCTAGGTGTCAATGGGGATGTCCAAGAGTCCGTGATGAGTGGTTTGTATCTTTAATATGAAAGGCTATGCCACAGGCAATTGGTTGGTGGTTTTGGTCAGTAAGACCACAGACTCTCAATAGGAGCACCGTAACCAGGTACAATGAGGTGTCCAGGATTGTTTAGTTTAGAGATTTTGCGAAGAATGTGCAAGGTGAGCATGTGAGGGTAGATGGCAAGCAAGGTGGCGCTGATTTGGTACAGGATTTGGGATTGACAAACATTCTGTCCCAGTTTAGATGAAAACATTGAATTCCCTTCTCCTCTTTTACAGTCTGTATATAACTTAGAGGCACATGTTTGAGATATTTTGACTATCTCGCTTGTCTCATCACACAGTAGTTGTGATTGTATGAGGGTTGGTCAGAAAGCAAGGCACTGCATTTTTTTCTCAGCCAAAAACAATGCTACGAATGCGAAACATGAAGTGTGTATTATTTGAAGTCTCCTGTGTGAGCGTGCCACATTTCCATCACTTCCAACAGACAGCGTAGCTGCAGGACGGCTTCAAAATGGCACCTGTAGGTGATGTATGTAACAAGCAATGTGCTGTTCTTGAATTTCTCACTGCAAAGAAAGAAACTGTGGGGAATATTCACTAATGCTTGTGCAAAGTCCATGAAGCATCTGCTGTCGACAAAAGTACAGTTAGTCACTAGGCATGAAGAGTCAGGTCATCAGAAGGTGGTTTGGAAGAGATCCACGATTTGCAGCGGCGGGGAGACCATCCACAGCTGTCACACCCGACATGCTGCAGCGAGATGATGTCATTCACAAGGACAGACTCATTACGAGTCGGCAGTTAACGCTGCATCTGTCAATCAGCAAAGAAAGTGTGGATGCAATTATCCACACTCTTGGATATTTGAAAGTGTGTGCAAGATGGGTCCCACGGTGTCTAATGGTGGATCACTCTCCACATTATCTTCATTATGCATTGCATGAACCTATCGTTTTTCACAGAACCACTCACCCCAATCTACTTGCCAAATTACTGTTCAAGCATTATACATTCAGTAAACACAATGTAGCCATATAGATTGTGTGTGCATGTGAGTGTGCATATGCGCTCTAAGGAATCATCCATATGCTATTGAAGTTTCAGTCTTAGCTGTGTGCCTCTCGACGTTTCAATGCTTCTCCTATTCTAGAGAGGAATTACTTTTACTCTAAATTATGCACATATGAGAGTACCAATGTCACTTATAGAACTAGTATAAGGTAAATCACGAGAGTGTACCTTTTTTGATGGCAGCAACTGGAAAACCGTATGAAGTGGTCTATTATCTGCATCTGTTGCAGTCATTACAGTTGTAAATAATTCTTCATACACATTTATATCGTCATCATGCGTGCTTGAATTATCATCATCATCTGCCTCACTCTTTTTGGAGTCTGCAGCTGATCTTCGTCCCTATAAAATACAATAATCAGAAATCTACTTTAACACTGAAAACTACTTTGATAAAATAAAACATTTTCTCTTTCCAGAAATATTGAGGTTTACTGCATGTTTTACACTTCTTGTTACTAAGAACTTATTTCCATTAAACAGGAGAAGAGTGGACTAAAATGATTAAGTGTCACAATGCCAGAAACATAACAAATATAATGTATGCTAAATGCGTTTATCAAGGAAGGCAGGTAAGGGAAAACAATAGGGAAGGGGAAACAGGACACACAAAAAACAAGCAATCAGGAGAAAAATTCTTAACACTTTCTTCATCTGCTTTTGGTTGAAACCATCAGTGATAAGTGGAAAATGTTAGCAATTGCTGAATCTGCAAAAAGTACAGCCACCATTGCAGCAACGATACATTAATGAAAATTAGTAAATGAGATGATATAAAAACACCCTTTCTGCGTAGGAGATTGGTAAAATGCAGTAAATATTATGGTCCAAAGTACTGTGACCTGAATGGAGTAGATGAGCTTCTGACCAAGGGAAAAAAAACTAATAAGTTTGTAATATCTGCATCTGATTTGCAGAAAGAGTAGTCTGTTCTTGCTAACAACATACTGTGATAATGTGGAGTCATCTGCAGAAGATAACTCTGCTAAGAACAAGATTGAGGGAGGGTTGGGGGGGGGGGGGGTTAAAGTGTCCATAATTACGTTGTAAGGATGATTTACAGAGCCAACCAGAATATATACCAATGTCATACAAATATTCACACCGTGCATTTGTTACTGCGCATAAGCTAATGCTCTCAGTAGAAGGCTTTATGGGGAACAATTATTAAAGGGATGCTCAACAATCTGCTGTGCAGAAAGCGTAGCGAGTCGAAGTTTGTTATTCTCTGGACTACAAGTACTAAAGGTGACACAAAGAATGATTGACAGTTTTAACACTACACATGGTATCTGTCAATACACTGCACAATCAGATCTGTTGTCAATCTCAAAATCACAAGGTGCTAGGAATGTGTAAAGAGATTAACACTATTTCTGAGTCAAATGGTCGAATTTTCAAAGAACTTCGTTAATTGGAAGGCAAATTTTCAGGAATGGAAAAAAAAGAGGTCTAAAGCAAACGAAGATTTCAAGAAAATAATGGAAAATTCAGGATGGAATAAGAACAATATTCTGAAAAGGGTAAAGTGCTACTCAACGTATAGTGGAGATGTTGAGTCACAGACACGGGGAAAAAAGAGGGCTCCTTCTGAATCAGCCAAACACACTGCACACGCGCACGCGCAAGCACACTGTCTCCGGTTGCCCAGGCCGGCAGTCTCAACTCGGCAGCCAGGGACAGTGGTCAAGTGTGTGATTTTCGTTTGCATACGCGCGAGCGAGCGAGCGTGTGTGTGTGTGTGTGTGTGTGTGTGTGTGTGTGTGTGTGTGTGTGTTCTAACTTGGAAGAAGGCCATTCGGCCTAAAGCTTACTTGTTTAGCAGTCTTTTAGTTGTGCCTGTCTACACTTCAACATCTCTCCCATATGTGGTAAGTAGTAGCTATCCTTTTGATAATATTGTCAAAGACCTTAAGAAGTTAGATCAATCAATTCTGACAACAAATCAATTCAGACAACAAAAACCAAACTGAGCACTCAAACTGTGAAAATAAAAAAGGAATTAGGTGAACAAGTAGAAGCTATTACTAATCCGAGCTGGCAGCACAATCTCACAACGAAGTAGTTGTCTATGAGATAACTAGTAGCTGAAGAAGCCTTTGGCTAGGCCCTGATGCAACTGCACCATTTAATGCTTCATGTGGCTCATTACTATGACTTAACACTTTTACGCAGCAACAGAGTGACATAAACTTTCATTATTTTATTATTATTTTAATTAAACACCGATTTATCTCAAATAATATAAGTTTATTTTGTCAACTGTGATTTTGCCCATACATGTTTACACCAATAACATAAAAACGCTCTTTATTTCACGAATACGAAGTACGTCATGCACCTGCTGTTGTTATAAAAATTGGCACGCCCAATAGAGGGTTAAGAGAGGAATCTGAAACTACTAATAAGCAAATCCTTGGTTACATTAATACTGACTGACTGACTCCATGACACTAAGGTCTTCTGAGGACCTTGGCCTCCAGGTCTGCTTCCACATCTTCTAGCCATCTCACACGCAGTCATCCTCTCCTCCTTCTACCACCAGGATGTCCCGTCATAATCTTCTTCAGGAGCTTTTCTTCTGTCATACATTGGCCATATCCTAACGATCTTAGCCTTCCCATTTTGATTGAGGTTACCAAATCTGGTTCTTTGTACAGAGCCCTTATTTCTTCATTAGTCCTAATTCTCCATCTCTCACCTTCTATTACAGAACCAAAAATCTTCCTCAGCACTTTCCTTTCCCATATATTTAGTTTCTTCTCCAAAGCCTCCGTCAGTATCAATGCCTCACTGCCATACATAAGAACTGGTTAGATCACTGTTTTGTAGAGTGTCTGCTTTAATTTCCTGCACAGGTTCTTACTTTTGAGCATGGTATATAGTGCTCTATATGATCTGTCAGCAGCTTTAATTCGGTTTGTTATACTTGTCTGCACTTTGTTTTCTGATGTTATTACTGAGCCAAGATAAATAAAACTATCTACTCTTTCAAAGCTGTACCCTTCTAACTGTAGATCATCTTTGTTTCTTCTCACTCTCTCAGTTACCGTATACTTAGAATTTGTCTCACTAATTTCTAAACCAAGGTTCTTGGCAGCGGCTTCAAACTCTTTGAAGGCTGATGTGAGCACCTCCGTACTCCTAGCACTTATTACTACATCATCTGCATAGGCCAAGATTTGCAGAAGTCTACTGTAAATATTGCCTCCTGGGTTTGTGTTTATTGATCTTACTGCATTCTCTAATACCAGGTTGTATAGCACTGGGGATAATGGGTCTCCCTGCCTTAGTCCTCCTTCCATTGGGAACAATCTCGACAGACATCCCTGAGCTTTAACCTGGCTTTTGCTGTTTTCCAGGGTAATCTTCATTAATTTTATCAGCTTCTTAGGAAATTTGAATGTCTGCCTTGTTTCCCACAGTGCTGATCTTTTAGCTCTGTCATAGGCATGTTTAAAGTCTATAAAGAGATATTCTAATCTTATGTCGGAACCTGTTCAAAAACATTCGTCAGTGTTGGTTATAGCAACTGTTACTTGTGGAAAGTTTCCCTGAGTACGAGTCTTCCATGCTGTAGATTCCAAGTAACATTGTAAGGATGATTAACTCTGGGAATGAGCAATGACTTAAGAATTAAATATGTGAAAATATTTCTTTAGAGAGAAGCATTACCTTAGTCCAACTAATACAATGTAAAAATTTGACATTTGATGAGGCCTTTTGCCACTGCACAACACAAGCAGCTTGTAGTAAAATTGTGTGCTTATGGAATATCGTCTCAGTTATGTGACCGGATTTATCATTTCCTGACAAGAGAGGTCACGGTTCATAGTAACTGACAGAAAGTCAACAACTAAAACAGAAGTGATTTCTGGCACTCTGTTATAGGCCCTATGCTGTTCCTTATCTATATAAATGATCTACGAGACAATCTGAGCAGCCGTCTTAGCTTATTTGCAGATTATGTTGTTATTTATTGTCTAGTACACTCATCAGAAGATCAAAACAAATTGCAAAATGATTTATAAAAGATATCTTAATTGTGCGAAAATTGGCCATTGACCCTAAATAATGGCAAGTGTGAAATTGGTTAAACTTCAGTCACATGATAAGTCAGTCAAATCTAAAGGCCATAAATTCAACTAAATACCTAGTAATTACAATTACGAACAATTTAGATTGGAAAGAATAAATACAAAATGTTGTGAGGAAGACAAACCAAAGACTGCATTTTATTGGCGGAACACTTAGAAGGGGTAACAAATCTACTAAAGAGACTGCCTACAATACACTTATCTGTCCTCTTTAAGAGTACTACTGTGCAGCCTGGGATCCTTACAAGACAGGATTAATGGAGTACATCGAGAAAGTTCAAAGAAGAGCAGAATGTTTTGTATTATCGGATACAAGATTTGGATGTACACCATTAAAATAAATGTGTTTGTCATTACGGTAGAATCTTCTCACAAAATTTCAACCAGCAACTTTCTCCTCCGAATGCGAAAATATTTTGTTGATGCCTACCTACATAGGGAGAAACCATCATCATAATATAATAAGGGAAATAAGAGCTCGCACAGGAAGATTTTTTCCGGGCACTGTTCGAGAGTGGAATAATACAGAATTATTGTGACAGTGGTTCAATGAGCCCTGTGCCAGGCACTTGAGTGAGTGTGATTTGCAGAGTATCCATGTAGATGTAGATGAGTAATGATTACTGAAAAAGTTTTGGTATGTGGCAGAGCATTTTCTAAATTGATCATGTTATAGAGAGCAGAAGGGAGGCATGGAAGAATTCTGCAGGGCTCAGTGAAAGAGGTTAGTCCAGCAAGTTTTGATGGTTGGTTGGTTTAATGATACATGGGACTGAACTGCAAGGTCATCAGTCCCTCCTACCTGGGAAAGGCAAGTCAACCAAACTACACATCAAAGAAGGGCCTAGTGTGCCAAACCCAAGGTCTATCAAAGGGTCAACCAAGACAAGGAACAAGGAAGAAGAAAAGGGGGAAGGGAAGAAAGGCAGGCGTTCCATCCAGTGAAAAGCCAGAGGCCCTCAAAAGCAAAAACTGTGATTGGGGACATATCCCCTGCCACTTACCAGGGGCACCTCACCCAATAATACCCAGGAAAGACTAGTGACATGGACAGGGAAAGAGAAGCACAGCATAACATAAAAAGAACAACAAGTCAGACAGAACGTATGAGAAAGAAAAGAATAACATGTAGAGCGAGGACTGGGGCAGGCCACCTAGCCCCGACAGTCATTGCCAAGTTGGGGCAGAGGAGGGAACAGGACATCCAGTCAACTCCTCAATGGGCCAACAAGACTGAGGTGCCCTCCCTTAAAGAGTGTCATAAAAACCCCATCACAAATGAACTGTAAAACCAGATCAGCCGCTGAGACGTCATCTGCTAACATCAGGAGTAGCAAGTCAGGAAGATTCAAGAGTACACCGCAGAGTGACTTAAGTTAGGTCAGTCCAGCAAAATGTGGACCATTGTAAAATGGGCACCAGAATAACAGTGAGGCAGATTCTCATGACAAAGGAGATTAGTATGAGTGAGACACATATGGCCGATGCAGAACTGGCCAAGGATAATTGAGACCTTGCAAGAGGCCCGCATGGAAGACCTAAAAAATTTGCAGTCTCCTTTATTGTACGTAGTTCATTCGGTGAAGTCAACAGAGTATGCCATTCCTTTCTCCAAATCCTTAGAACTCGACGTCATAATACCGACAAAATGTCTGGTGTCAGAATACCGATCTCAAGAGGCAGCTTGCCAGCAGCCAATTTGCCCAGCCTGTCAGCAAGTTCATTCCCTGGCAGCCCAAAGTGACCCAAGGTCCAGACAAAGACCGAGTGTCCAGATTGTTTCAGGGTAAAGAGGGAATCCTGGATAGTCAAGACCACAGGGTGGTAAGGGTAACACTAATCGATCGCTTGCAAACTGCTCAAGGAGTCGCTACAGATGACGAAGGACTCACTGGTGCACAAACGGATATACTGAAGAGCATGAGTGACGGCTATCAACTCCATAGTGAAAACACTGCAGCTATCCAGCAAGAAGCACAGTTCATTATATCCCAACGTAAGCAATGCAACAGTGACCAGGAACCACAGCACCACCAGTATAGACTACTTCTGAACACTGGAATGCGCCAAGAATGGTACAGAGTTGGAGCCAGAGGCTTCTCGCGGAACTATGTCTTTCGGTTCTAGTGATAGGTCAAGATAGAGCTGTGGAGGTGTACATGAGCAAGCCAGAGAACAGGTGGGAGAGGCGAGAGCTATGGTCCTGAAAAAGGGGACCAGATGTGGCTGTAGATCATAAACCCGGCCCTGGGCAGCTGTTGCAAGAGGTGAATCTCTGTATTTGGAAAGAGGGCTTGATAGTTCGTGTGCTCTGGGGAGCAGTAGATGTGTAATGCATAAGCAATCAATTGTTGTTTGCACAGAACCCACAGCAGAAGAACCAATGCCTCTGCCACGAGGCTGATCACGGGGCTAGTTCGAACGGCACCAGTCGACAGTCGTTCCTCACAACGGTGTATCAGGTCTAGCATCTGTAATGTTGTAATGTTGTGACGTTGAGCCATATGCAAGACTCCCGTAATTGGGATGGGATTGGACCAATGCTTTGTAGGCCATAGCAAAGTAGAGCAGTCTGCGGCCCAGTTGGCACAGCTGAGGCATCTAAGAGCATTGAGGTGCAACCAACAGATCGGCTTTAGTTGATTACGATGGGGAAGTCATGTCAACCAGGCATCAAAGACCAGTTGCAAAAACCAATAAGAGCCCACCACACTGAGGAACTGTCCATCAAGGTATAGGAACAGATGGGGTGCACTGTATGTTGATGACAGTAATGCATAAACAGGTCTTGGCAGCAGAAAACTGGAAACCATAAGAAAGAACCCAAGACTGCGCTCTGCGTATTTCTTCCCGCAGTCTGAATTCATCAATGCACTTTGCTGACTATATATATAGTCTTCTTGTCGGCTTTGTGTCTTCGGCTTCATCTTGATTGCCTTTTTGGTTGCCCATATTTCTTTCATCTTCTGGCTGTGATCTTGCTTGCGTTCTTCGGTCCATTTTATGCCTGTTCATTTGTCACATTGTATCTCATGTAGTTTACTTTTCTTAATGATGTTTCTGAATTTTATTCTGTCGTTTATTGTGTCTGCTGTTATGTTGAGTTGGTTCAGGTCGTTTTCTAACTCTGCCACCCATTTGTTGTTTCTAGTGGTTACCCAGTCAAAGATCTGTTTGGTCAATCTGTGTGATGGCATTCTGTATAGGTGTCCATAGAATTGTAGTCTGCGTTTTCTAATCTTTTCTGTGATTGTCTCCGTATGTTTGTACAGTTCCTCTGTAGGTTTCTTGATCCATATTCCATTGTTGTTAGTTGCGCCAAATATTTTCCTAAGTATTTTCCGTTCTACTTTTTCTAATTGTCTGATACGTTTATGCCCTAGGATTAGTGTGGTCTCTGCTACATATAGTGCCTCGGAGAGCACCACCGTGTCGTAATGGCGTAATTTGGCTTTTTGCGAGATAGGCTTCTTGTTGTAATGATTCCACACTACTTTGTATGCCTTGTCCAGTTTAGTCTTTCTTTCTTCGTTTGAGTCTCTGTTATGTCCACTCATTTGTAGTGTTTCACCGAGGTATTTGAAGTTTGCCGTTTTGTAAATCGTGCCATACTTTGTGTTCAGAGATGAGAGTTTCTTTGTGCTCATAAACTGTGTCTTTTTGTAAGAGATCTGTAGTCCAGTTTTGGAAGCGATTTCGTGCAGTTTTTCAATAGCATCTTTTGTTTCCTTTGTACCTTTCGTGACAATTGCCAAATCGTCTGCAAAAGCCAGGCATTTAATCTGTAGATTTCCTAAGGTTATCCCCTGTTGTGATGTTTCCCATTCTTTTATGACATTATCTAACACCAGATTGAAAAGGAGAGGTGAGAGGCCATCGCCTTGTCGGACACCTGTGCGAATTTCAAAGGGCTCTGATAGTTCCCCACAGAACTTTACTTTGGAAGTCGTGTTGGTTAAAGTTTGCTCTATGATAGCCCGAGTTTTGTTGTCTACTTTGTATTCTGCTAGAATTTTGAAGAGAGTTTTCCGGTCGATAGAGTCGTACGCCTTTTTGAAGTCAACAAAGCTAATGATCAGGTTCTGTTTGTGTTGTAAAATCATTTTCAGGTTCCAAATTTGTTACGCACAAGACCGCCCTTTACGGAAGCCTGCTTGGTATTCCCCAATCAAGTGGTCGGTCTGGCATTCTAGTCTGTTCAGTAAAGCTTTAGAGAGGATCTTGTATGTGACTGGTAGTAGGGATATTCCTCTGTAGCTGTTCGGGTCAGTCTTGTCACCTTTTTTGTGTAGTGGGTGTATCAGGGCAGTTTTCCAGTCGTCAGGAATTTTCATGGTCTTCCAGATGTCTTCCAAGATCCTGTGGATGTCTTTGGTGAGTTCTGGGTCTTGTAACTTTCAGATTTCTGCGATGATGCCATCTTCTCCTGGTGCTCTATGATTCTTGAGTGACTTGATTATTTCTTTAACTTCTTCTAGAGTTGGAGGCTCACTATCTGGATTGTATGTGCTCGTTTCTGTCATCATTTCTTCCATAGGGGGGTCCGTGTTGAGCAGTTTTTCAAAGTACTTTGCCAGAATGTCACAATTGTTTTTGGTATATTGGTTTCTAGGGTTCCATCCGGTATATATATATAGATTGAAAAGGAGAGGTGAGAGGCCATCGCCTTGTCGGACACCTGTGCGAATTTCAAAGGGCTCTAATAGTTCCCCACAGAACTTTACTTTGGAGGTCGTGTTGGTTAAAGTCACCAGCATACA
The DNA here is from genome assembly GCF_023864275.1 of Schistocerca cancellata. NCBI lineage: Eukaryota > Metazoa > Arthropoda > Insecta > Orthoptera > Acrididae > Schistocerca > Schistocerca cancellata. Next base: position 187,696,169 of record NC_064633.1, read on the forward strand.
AAGAGGGGAACACCAGACCGTTAACAACCACTAAAAAACAAAAAAAAAGAGGGAAACAAAACAGAACCCCACAGAATCCCATTCTCCTGCAGATGGGATGTGCTAAAGGAGGTGCCAACCTGTGCCTGGAAAGTGGGACAGGAAAGAAAGTTCTGGATAAATACCAGAAGGGGGCCCCCCAGTAGTAGGTGGCAAGGATGTGGTAGTGCCATGCGGTATCGCAAGCTTTATGAGGATCAAAGACTGCAAAACGTATTGACGCTGGGCAAAAGCAGTTCAGATAGCAGACTCCAGGTGGGCTAAACTATATGCAGTACAACGGCCTCAGCGAAACATGCCCTGGGTCAGAGCCAAAAGGTCCCAGAATTCAAGGCTCTAATATAGCCTTTGACTCACCATACGTTCAAGTAACTTGAGGGCATTGGTTAAACTGATCAGACGATACCTGTCCATCTGCACAGTCAGTTCACTCAGTTTCAAAACTGGAATAACGACACTCTCTAATCACCGGAGAAGGAATTCATCCTTGCTCCAGAGACGGTTGAAAAGGGCAAGTACATGATGTTGGATAGCCACTGATAAGTGTTGGAGAATTTGGTTGTGCACGCAGTCCGGTCCAGGAGCAATGTCAGAGCAGAAAGCAAGGGTGCTGGAGAACTCCCACTGGCTAAAAGGGCATTATAAGCCTCCATATGTCAGAGAATGAAAGGTAATGGGAGTCGTTGCAGGCAGTGTTTGACAAGACGGAACATGGGCGGACTGTAGACCGAGGCTAAGGCCTCGACGAAAAGCCAAGCAAAATGCTCTGTGATGGAGACTGGGCTGGTGAGGGAAACACCATTCAGGGAAATTCCCATGACACCTGTAGGATGACAACGGCCAAAACTCAACATGCTCTTTGCCCCTACCTATGAAGAGGGAGTATGCAGCCTTATGGTACCGACGTATCGTTCTCAACTAATCTATTTCTGTCATTTAATTAGAACGGGCCTCAGTACAAAGCTGTTTCAAGGCCAGCAGGTGGTTGAGAAGTGGATGCCGTTTGTAGCATTGGGGGGCATGACAGTCATCTTTAATAGCCGCATCAATAATGTGGGGTGGGGTGGGGGATGGGGAAGGAGTTGAGATGGTGGTGGGATGTGGTCCAAGGGATAGTCTTCTGTCAGGGAGAATCTGAGGAAGAGGAAATCACTGAAACAGATGCCAAAAGGATAGCTTCGGTCAAAATCTGCATGGCCTATCGGCATCAGTAATGCCCCCCCCCCCCCCCCCCCCTGTAAGGACGTCCTGGAAAATAATGCTGAAGAAAAAAAGAAGATGATCGGGAAACAATTGCTACAGCACAAATTGTCATGAACCCTCTGTAGAACAGAGTGGAGGAATCCAGGGCTTATTTGGAAAGATCAACGGCCAAGAAAGTGCATGGCAGCTCCAGTGTTGAGAAGGCAGAGATCAGGCTCTACCAGCAGGTCTTCAACAATCCTGTCCTGGTCAGTAGTCACAGTACCACCCCACAGATGGTTATGGGCATTAAAATCCTGAAGGAGAAGGAACCCAGAGGGTGGAGGGACCTACCTAAGAAGAGCAGGAACAGTAGGAAGAGTAGGAGTCCTGTCTGGGAGCAGATAAAAATTGCATATCATTATCACAGAGCCTAAATGGATCTGAATAGCTACTGCTCCCAGTAGGATTTGAAAAGGAGCTAAAAATGTCTGTGCAGACCAACATACAGACACCACTGGAGGATCGCAAAGGGCCACCCTGGTTCCAGCAGAAGCTTGGAAACCTTGAACAGTTGGAGAATGAGTATCCACGAAATGAGATCCCTGCAATACAATACACACAACAGAGTAGAGAGAAAGAAGAGAATGTATCACTAGGAGGTGATGATGATAAACATTACAGTTTCATTGGAGGAGAGTAGTACAAGAGCCCGGAAGGACATCAAATAGAACAGAATTGATCACTGTTCCAAGTCTTTGTCACTGTAAAGATAGAGCAACATCCACAAATGTAACATCTGACACTGTGTAAGGATGAGGGCGTGACACCACCCCTGGGATGTCGGGGAGGGGGCGGGGTGGAGACTAATCCTGAGACTTGCGCATCTTCTTCTTTCTTGTACAGTTGTACAGTGCGATCAGCCTTGAGGCACATAGAGTGTGGGTCCCACATCCAAATCTAAGTAACAGGCTTCTTGTCCTGGATACACCAGAAGGGGGGGGGGGGGGGGGGCACTCCCAGAGGTTTTCTTGTCCGACTGAGGAGAAGCAGCTAGTCTGTGAAGGGAGAGAACAGGATGGAGGAGAAAAGGACACAACGGAAGCAAAGACAGATGTTCGAGATACTGGATGGAGATGGTCGAATTTCTGTCAGACCTTACAGTAGGATAGAATGTCGAGAATTTTCAATTCCTGAATTTTCCTTTCCCTTTCAGAGATTGGGCAATCTGGCTCACACACTTGGGTGGTGGGGTGCAAGGACTCTCAACATGGAGAGGATGACCACAGTCGTCGTAAACAGGAATCATTCACATCACAAAGGCATGTGACCCAAATTGGGGACAATGGATACAGTGCATGGGAGATGGCATAACATAACATAACATAACATAACATAACATAACATAACCTAACAGCTTCACATCGCAAAAGTAAACCATAACTTAGATTTTTCCAGAAGGGTATCCCTCTCAAAAGCTATGATGAAAGCCCTGGTATCAACATGATTTTTCCTCAGGACGTATCTGGAATCGATGAAAAGAATACCGTACCATGCGACATTAGCCCAAGTGCCTCATCAGATTGAAGGAGAAGGTCCCTGTGGAAAATAATACCCTAGGTCATATTTAAGGACTGTCAAGGAGTATGTTCACTGGGATGTCTACTAAGTGCTCAGAAGCACAAATGGAAGCAGACTGGCTGGCAGATGAGGTTTTAATTAATAGGGAACCAGATCACATCTTACAAAGAGATGTCAACTTCACCGAAGTTATCTTCAATGTGTTCTTAAAAAAAAAGTGTTTGGTAGTGGCAAAAAATTCCCCCCATCTTGGAACAAATCAGGCAACAGGTAAATGGTTCTGCCCCAAGCTGGCAGACCTGGCCATCCTCCCAGGGAGTGGCCATGGAAGGGAAGGCCAAGGAAGCGAAAGTAGGAGCAGAGAGATAACTTATTCCACCTGGAGAGATAGCCACAGAAGAGGGATCAGAAGGGTGGAGCTTAGCACACTTCACTGGCCTGGCACCACCCACTCCGATCAGAGGCTCACCTTGTGGGCACCACCCAGCCACAGGAAGGGCCACCTGGCACAGTGGTCATTGTGGGAGTTCCGACACCCCAAAAAGATAAGCAGCCACTTCTAGGCATACACGAGGCTGTGGCAGCTCAGATGCCAGAAGGGGGTGCCAAGTGGGTACATAACAGCCCCAGCCCAGAGACTGGCCACTATGCTGGTGACCTTGTGGAGGTGTATGGCAAGGGGGAGGGGGAGGGGAGGGGAGGGGGGGGGGATAGTGGCTACAGTGTGTAAGGAAGAGGGGAATGTGGGAAAAGGAACTGGCACTGGAGACACTAGAGCAGGAGTTCTTCCCCAAACGGCTGACACTATGGAAACAATTTAGAAAGGGAAGTCAAAACCCGAGGGGGTCCAGAAAAAAAAGGGGGGGGGGGGGGGGGACATGAGACAAGTTTGTAAAAATATAGCAGAACTGAGGGAATAGACAAGTTGTCATAAATGGATACACGAAGGAGATAGAGGGGCCGGGCAGGAGGGAGTGGAGTTCAGAATGAGGAGTGGAAATGAGGAAGGGAATGCAGCCTGGAACAGATGAGAGACTGTGGACACTTGGGGCCCATGCATGCCACACATGTACCCACAAAACAGCTGTGGACAACCTTTCGATGAGTTAATTCCAATAGAAACATTCAACAGGAGGTTACCTGATAGAATACAGAGGGGTTTGGTTTAGGGACCTTATAACTATTTACCAACTTCTTAAGCACACAGACAAGCTAGATAGGGCTTTTGAGAGGACAGACAAAATTTTGACTTACTGAAAAAAATTGTGGAAATAGCAAAAGTTAAAATTAACAACGACCAAGGAAGAGGTGATGACAACATTTATAGGAATCATTACTTAGTGAGTGAACAGCTATGATGTAATCAGAATTATAATGTAGATAAAAATGGTATTTGAAAATAGAGGCAGACTGTGGTCAGAATACAATCAGTCACAACCACCTTTAGACCTAATGATGGAAAGAATGGCTCAAATTGACAACCTCTCCATCGTCGGTTGATAATGTGAGACCTTATGATGTTAATGCAAGGACCAGTGATAATGCAAACTTTTAAATTAGAACTGTGACATAGCCAGAGAAGTAGAGGTGTTTCAAATTAATAGAGTTGCCATTGACGAAGGATTTTGGAGTGTATTTTGGCAAGAACACTTAGAAAACCAAAGTAGTGAAGAAACAGTAAGTGGTGAGTTTTGTTTAGAAGTAGAGGATTTACATGTGCTGTTCAGTCACGAATTTGGAAGTGGACTAGTAGGAGAAAGTATATTAACTAGGTTTCAAGAACCGTCTTTAAATGATTACTCTAGGGATGTACTACAACCCCTATGTATTGCTCACACAGGGATTGTGAGGATAAGATTGTTCTAATTACTGCATACACAGAGACATTCAAACAATCATTCTTCCCATGCTCCATACATGAATGGAACAGAAAGAAACCCTAATAACTGATTTTTTTCTAAGTGCAGTTAAGTTGAATAAAGGTGTTGGAGAAGTGAACATTGAATATGATAAAGAAGTACATTATTATATTAGTTTAAGTGAAGAAGTGGTGTCAGGAGAAGAAGAAAATGAAGTTTCAGATACTGTGAAGCTCTTTCATGTTACAGGGGGGCCCTAAAGAAGTTGTAGGTTTTCTAAAGTGTTGTGCTGAAATTCCTAATTCAGTTCATGTGTCAGATAGTACTGGGGATGAAGATCATCTAAGCACTAAACAAAAGTCTCAATGTGTACAGCTGGATGTTGCTACGGTAAATGGCGAGATGTTTCTTTACAAAATTTGGGCAAGTTTAGGAAAAATGTCTTGACAATTCCATCTAGGAAAAATTGGCAGCAATTAGTTAACAACATTACTCAGAATGGTGGAAGACATATCAAAAGATATTTTATAACTACATTACAGAAATATGAAGTAATCTTAACCTAAATTCAATTATTTTTTTTTTTTTTTTTTTTTGTGGTTTTAGGGCGCACAACTTCAATGGTCATTAGCGCCCTGACTACTCTAAAAATGCACCGCGAGGCACAAGTTGACAACAACAACTAAAAGGGAAAACACGCTAAAAGAGATTGACAGGCAGAGGATTAAAAAACAACATCAAATGTCCTTAGCGAGGTTTGTCAAATTGATAAAACAAAGAACACGAGCAGCTGCTCGTGGGTCATCCGCTAAAACGGCATCGAAAGTATTAGGCAGGTTAAGATCGAGGCGCAGTTGGTTAAGATCGGGACAGGACATTAAAATGTGTCTAACAGTCAGCAAGTGCCCACATGGGCAGAACGGCGCCGGCGCAGCCGTCAGCAGATGGCGATGGCTGAACCGGCAGTGTCCAATCCTTAACCTTGCTAAAACGACCTCCTCCCGCCGAGAAGGGCGTGAGGAGGACGTCCAAGCCACGGGAAGAGGTTTTAAGGCCCGAAGCTTGTTGTCGGTAAGTGCAGCCCAATCGGCATGCCACAGCGACACAACGCGCCGACAAATGACCCTGCTAAAATCGGACGAAGGGACACAACAAGAAGCTGTCCGAGGCTGGAGGACCGCAGCCTTGGCCGCGGCATCTGCAGCTTCGTTCCCAGGGATACCGACATGGCCAGGAACCCACATAAAGCTAACTGGCGGACTGACGTCCACCAGCCGCTGAAGAGAGCGTTGGATCCGGTGTACGAAAGGGTGAACCGGGTACGGATCACTGAGGCTCTGGATGGCGCTCAGGGAATCTGAGCAGATGACATAAGCAGAATGTCGGTGGCGGCAGATGTAAAGAACAGCCTGGTAGAGGGCAAAGAGCTCAGCTGTGAAGACCGAACAATGATCATGGAGCCGGTATTGGAAACTTTGTGCCCCGACTATAAAGGAACACCCGACCCCGTCATTGGTCTTAGAGCCATCTGTATAAATGAAAGTCATGTTGATGAACTTCGAACGAAGTTCCAAAAAACGGGAGTGGTAGACCGAACTGGCGGTGACCTCTTTTGGGAGCGAGCTGAGGTCAAGGTGAACGCGGACCTGAGCCTGGAGCCAAGGTGGCGTGTGGCTCTCGCCCACTCGAAAGGTTGCAGGGAGTGAAAAATGAAGGTGTTGAAGGAGGCGACGAAAGCGAACTCCAGGGGGTAGCAGGGCAGAGACATACAACCCGTATTGACGGTCGAGAGAGTCGTCAAAAAAGGAACGATAAGACGGATGGTCGGGCATTGACAGTAGCCGACAGGCATACCGACAAAGCAGTATATCGCGCCGGTAAGTGAGCGGCAATTCGCCAGCGTCAGCATGAAGACTCTCTACGGGACTGGTATAAAATGCTCCGATCGCAAGTCGTAAACCCCGATGTTGTATGGAGTTGAGGCGGCGTAAGATGGATGGCCGTGCAGAGGAGTATACGAAGCTCCCATAATCCAGCTTGGAGCGGACGATCGACCGATATAGACGAAGTAGGACGGTTCGATCCGCTCCCCACGACATACCACTGAGAACACGGAGGACATTTAAAGAACGGGTACAACGGGCGGCCAAATATGACACATGTGGAGACCAGCTAAGTTTCCTGTCAAAGGTAAGGCCTAAAAATTTGGTTGTCTCCACGATTGGGAGAGCAACGGGACCAAGTCGTAAGGACGGTGGGAGAAACTCTTTGTAGCGCCAGAAGTTAATACAGACCGTCTTCTCGGCAGAAAAACGGAAGCCATTGGCGACACTCCAGGAGTAAAGACGGTCAAGAGAACGCTGAAGACAGCGCTCCAGGACACGTGTACGCAGCGCGCTGCAATAGATGGTAAAATCGTCCACAAAAAGGGAGCCTGATACATCAGCTGGGAGGCAATCCATTATTGGATTGATCGCGATGGCGAACAGAGCGACGCTCAAAACTGAGCCCTGTGGCACCCCATTCTCCTGGCGAAAGGTGTCGGACAGGACAGAACCCACACGTACCCTGAACTGTCGATCCATTAAAAAGGAACGAATAAAAAGAGGGAGGCGACCGCGAAGGCCCCATGTATGCATGGTGCGGAGAATGCCCGCCCTCCAACAGGTGTCGTAAGCCTTCTCCAAATCAAAGAACACAGCCGCGGTCGGGCGCTTCCGCAAGAAGTTATTCATAATGAAGGTCGACAAGGTAACCAGATGGTCAACAGCAGAGCGGCGCCTACGAAATCCACATTGTACATTTGTAAGTAGGCGTCGAGACTCAAGCAGCCAAACCAATCGAGAGTTAACCATTCGCTCCATCACTTTACAGACACAGCTGGTAAGTGAGATAGGTCGATAACTGGAAGGCAAGTGCTTGTCCTTCCCCGGCTTAGGAATCGGGACAACAATAGACTCGCGCCAGCATGCGGGAACATGTCCCTCAATCCAGATGCGATTATATGTACGAAGAAGAAAACCTTTACCCGCAGGAGAAAGGTTCTTCAGCATCTGAATATGAATAGAATCAGGCCCTGGAGCGGAGGACCGTGATCGGCCAAGTGCGGTTTCGAGTTCCCGCATGGTGAATGGGGCATTATAACTTTCACAATTCGAGGAGCAAAAGTCAGGTGGCCTAGCCTCCTCGGCCTGTTTGCGGGGGAGGAAGGCAGGGTGGTAATGAGCGGAGCTCGAAACCTCGGCGAAAAAGCGGCCGAAGGCATTGGAGACAGCCTCAGGGGCCACAAGGACTTCATTCGCGACCTTCAAGCCAGAAACTGGGGAGTGGACCTTAGTGCCAGATAGCCGGCGCAGGCTACCCCAGACAACAGAAGAAGGAGTAAAACTGTTGAAGGTGCTTGTGTAAGCAGCCCAGCTGGCTTTCTTGCTTTCGTTAATAATACGACGACACTGAGCACGTAATCGTTTATAATTAATACAATTCGCCACTGTAGGGTGGCGTTTAAAGGTGCGTAAAGCACGTCGACGAGCACGTAAAGCGTCTCTGCATGCTGCGGTCCACCAGGGGACCGGTACGCGACGTGGAGAAGAAGTAGGGTGAGGGATGGAATATTCAGCAGCAGCGAGAATGACTTCCGTGAGGTGTGCGACCTGACGATCGCAGCTTGTGAAGGTTTGATCCTGAAAGGTCGCCCTGGAAGAAAAGAGCCCCCAGTCTGCCTTGGAGATGGTCCAACTAGAGGAGCACGGAGAGGGAGTATGCTGCAGGAGATGGATAACACACGGGAAGTGGTCGCTCGAATATGTATCAGCAAGTGCATACCACTCAAACCGGCGTGCAAGTTGGGCAGTACATATAGAGAGGTCTAAATGGGAATAGGTATGAGATGTGTCCGAAAGAAAAGTAGGGGCGCCAGTATTAAGGCAGACAAGATTGAGCTGGTTGAAAAGGTCTGCTAACAAGGAGCCCCTCGGGCAGGAGGCTGGAGAACCCCAAAGGGGATGGTGGGCATTGAAGTCTCCAGTTAACAAAAACGGTGCAGGTAGCTGAGCAATAAGTTGCATCATGTCTGCCCTGGTAACGGCAGATGACGAGGGAGTGTAAACGGTACAAAAGGAAAACGTAAAAGTGGGGAGAGTAATGCGGATGGCGACTGCCTGCAGGCCGGTGTGCAACGTGATGGGATCGTAGTAAATATCATCCCGGACCAGCAACATAACCCCTCCATGAGCTGGGATTCCTACCATAGGGGGTAGGTCAAAACGCACAGAGGTGTAGTGTGCCAAGGCAATGTGATCGCATGGGCGTAGCTTCGTTTCCTGGAGGGCTACGACGAGCGGACGATGCAAGCGGAGCAGCAACTTCAAGTCCTCTCGGTTGGAGCGAATGCTGCGAATATTCCAGTGAATAAGAGCCATCGTAAGAAAAGGAAGATGAGAGTAGGGGTCACCTCGAAGGCCGCTTAGGGCCTGGCTTCGAGCGAGCACTGCCGCCGCTATCAGTAGGCGGACAGTCATCGTCCATGGGGTCTATAGGGTCATCGGCCATCTCGGGATGATGGCCGGGAGGGGGAGCTTCCTCCGCCGGTGAACGGCCAGATGTACGGCTACCGGCGGTGCGGCCAGGCGAAACGGATGACGGCCTGGGGCGGCAACCGCTGGGTGGCGCAGGAGAAGAGATGCGCCGTGGCGGAGAAGGAGAACTGTGCTTCCTATGCGCCTTTTTGGAAGGACGTTTGGTGGAAGTATCGGTCGAAGGCTGGGAGGTCGAGGGACGGAGGAAGTCTGCACGGGATGGTTCCTTCTTGAAGGACCGTGCATCTGACTTCGGTGTCTTCGACTTAGCAGAAGCTGAGGAAGTGGCTGGTGTCTGTGGTGTGATGGGAGGAAGAGGAGACGTCGACCGCGCGATCTTAGCACTGGCCGAACGGACGACCGTGGTGCTGAAGGTCAGATCGCATGTCTGGGTTGCGACCTCCCGGGTAGTCCGAGGAGAGGCGAGGACAGTACTATATTTCCCCGCTGGGAGCAGCGTGGGCTTCCTACTAGCCAATAGCTTGCGAGCAGCCGAGGTGGACACTTTCTCTTTGACACGAATTTCTTGGATGCAACGTTCGTCCTTATAGACAGGACAGTCGCGGGAGGATGCGGCATGGTCACCCTGACAGTTCACACAATGAGGAGACGGAGGTGGACAGTCACCCTCATGGGCATCCCTGCCACAAGTGACACATTTAGCCGCATTGGAACAAGACTGTCGAGTGTGATTGAAACGCTGACACTGGTAGCAGCGCGTAGGTGTCGGGACATAGGGGCGAACAGAAATAACCTCGTAGCCCGCCTTGATGCGCGATGGCAGCTTAACACTATCGAAGGTCAAGAAGAGTGTCCGGGTCGGTACAAGGTCGTTGTTGACCTTTTTCATGACCCGATGGACAGCCGTCACGCCCTGCTCAGCGAGGAAAGATTGAAGCTCCTCGTCAGTCAATCCGTCGAGGGAGCTAGTATACACTACACCACGAGACGAATTCAAAGTTCGGTGGGCCTCCACCCGGACAGGGAACGTGTACAGGAGGGTGGCCCGAAGCAGTTTTTGTGCCTGAAAGGCATTCTCAGTTTCTAGTAATAAGGTGCCGTTACGCAACCTGGTACAAGATTTGACAGATCCGGCTATGGCATCAACGCCCTTCTGAATAACAAAAGGGTTGACAGAGGAAAAATCCTTTCCGTCCTCAGTGCGAGAAACTACGAGGAACTGTGGGGCAGGCGGTAGTACTTTTGTCACTGTTGGCTGGTCACGTTTCCGTTTTTGGGTCGAAGTCGAAAGCGATGGAGTAGAATCCATTGCGGAGGAATCCCCCATGATTGCCAGCGTCTCCGATGGCGCGCTCCTTCCTTGTGGGGACCCTCTCAGAGGGCACTCCCGCCTTAGGTGAATGTTTACACCTCAGGTCACACCTCCCGAGAAACAGACGGAGGGACCAATCGGCATGGTCAGAAGGTATCAGCTCAGGCAATCACCCCTCCCCGGGCCTGGCCTTTACCAGGGGGTACGCGCGTGCCTTACATGTCTACCCAGGGCGGGGACTTACGCGTTACCCCGTCACCGGCTACGCGTGCGAACGCGTGGGTCGGCCTTCAGACACGCACAGGGAGGAAGGAAGAAGAGGAAAAAGAAGAGAGAGAGGGAGAAAGAGGACAGACTGTCTCAAACGCCTAGGCGGAGACCAGAGAAGGCAAGGAGAAGAAGGCAATGAGAAGGCAAGGAGAAAAAGGCAATGAGAAGGCAAGGAGAAAAAGGCAATGAGAAGGCAAGGAGAAAAAGGCAATGAGAAGGCAAGGAGAAAAAGGCAATGAGAAGGCAAGGAGAAGTCAAGGGAAAGAGTAAGGAAGACAGTGAGGTGGAGAAGAGCAAAGAAAGGGACCAACAAAAGGAAGGAAGAAACGAGAAGTTTAAAACCAAAAAGACCACGATTATAGGTCGTGAAACCGTCCGTCTCCGGACGCAGGCGCTAACTACCCCCGTGAGGGGGATGGACTCCTTTTAGTCGCCTCTTACGACAGGCAGGAATACCTCGGGCCTATTCTAATCCCCGGACCCGCAGGGGGGAAATTCAATTATGTACATACTCTCTTTGGAAACGGGAGTGGAAGGGTGAGAGATCACAATTCTGGGAAGGGTGAGAGACCACAATTATGAAGTGAGCATTAAAATAACTGAAAATGTACCTAATGTTAATAATAATGGTAAAGGTACTGAATCTGATGACACAAAATGTGATAGGTTAAATGAGCATGTTGATAGTATACCTTGTGAATTAGTGGGAAATCCAAACACCCACATTTACATGAAATTGTCTTTTAAACTTATTATGTGTACCTAAAATATTAAGAGTCTTGAGAGTACCTTGTAATTAGATGGAAATTCCAAAATTTACCAATTTCCTTGTGTTCTTCTGAACAAAAGAGAAACTTAATGTTCAGAATAATTTTTTGTGTCTGAGGATAACTTTTCACTCAACAAAAACATAATAATTTCTTATTTATCCAGATTTATTGTGTGTAATCATTTCTGATTTTACAAAAATACCTTCTCTTTCGTAAGACACTCTGATGTTCTTTTGTAACTTCGTGTGTGCTTGATCAATGTGGCGCTCTTTAAAACTGCAAGCTTCTAAATCAGCCTCCCTTCTACATATTTATATACATCTTATGTGGATATTTCTTTCCATCATCTGTTCTCTGAAATATTTGGATTGTACCAATGGATAAACTAGAAAAAGAAATTCTGCAATAAAAGTCATCAGACGAGAAATGCAGTTGTGTATTTTGGGCAATACAACCATTTTCAGTTGAACTCGTGGGTTTTGCATAAAATTACAGCAGGCAAGGACATTTTGAAAACATCACCAATTCTAAGCAAAGAATAAAAATATCAAAGCCCTTATATGTGTTACTGCCATGTGATTAGCAATTTCTTTTAAATAAAAGAGAAAAACTAAAATTTGAAGAAACTATATACTGATAGACATATGAATAAATATTAAGAAAACAAGACTTGCCCAATTAGTATTATTGTGCTTACCAAACAAAATGCATCAGAGCTTCTTTCAGTTCCTGTGCACACCACAGAATATATTCTCAGAACATTCAACATGACAATAAAAAATCTCTATTGGTTGCCACATTCAGGCAGGCAGTCAGCCTTTGAGTCAAATGAACATTAAGTACGAGAAAGAATTTGGGAGGGAGAGGGGAGATGCTGCATTGATTTGTCCAGTATCGACTGTAAACTCATGCATAATCATAATAATAATCATCATCAATGGCCTACACTAACTTCGTGCTCACATGAGGAGCAAGTGCATACCACACAAAAAGAGGGGTTCATCAGAGGCACTCGCATACACATTTGTTTGGCTGATAAGTTGTGGAGTCAGGCGCCATTGTGGAACTTCCATTCTTGTCGAGTTTCCTTAATCTTCTGCTGTCTTCAGTGACCCCTCCCATTTGTCTCAGTCAATATTATGTGCATTAAGCATGCTTTGTGGAATCTTTATAAACTGCAAAGCAGGTCTTCCCTGAGGTCTCTTGGCAAGTGGTTTCTCACTAAGTGATGTGTGTCAAGAAAAGAGCGGTTCGTGTGATGTAAGTGTCCTAGCCACCACAGGCTGCGTTCCTCAAGAATGGCACAGATGCGCTATAGATTTGCAGCACTCAGGGCCATCAGGTTTGTCACATGGTCCTTACTTGTTGTGCTTAGAACGTCTTGTAAGCATTGCAGATGAAGCTATTGAGCTTACATTATTCTTTGGTACATGATGTCCAAGTCTCCGCACCATACAAAAGGGTGCTTCATAAATGAGCATTTTTGTGGTCACTGAAGTGTTTATTGTCCCATACTCTTGTTGGGACCATTCCAAATGTGTTCACCACTTAGCCAGTTCTTGAGTTTATTTCGTCATCTAGAGAAAGATCTTCTGACACTAGAAAACCAAGCTAGCGGAATTTGTTGACTACATTCAACAATGAGCCACCTAATACTATGTCTAGCATATCTCTGTATCCTTGTGCCATAATCACAGTCTTCTTTACATTCACAGACATGGACAAGAAAATACATGCAGCAACATATTTGTCCATCAGCCTTTGAAAGTAGACTTGAGTGTGTGCTATGAACGCTAAATCTTCAGAAAATAAAAGCTTACTTACCCAGGCATCCATCTACACACCAGGGCTGATGGGAAACTTTCCAACATTTCATTACTCAGGTCCAGGTGCTATTGTGAGGACGTGTTCATAAGAAAGCTTTTATTTTGTGAAGATTCTGTGTTCATAGCACACACTCAAACACGTCCTCACAATAGCAGCTGGACCTGAGTAATGAGATGTTGGAAAGTTTCCAATCAGCCCTGGTGTGTAGATGGATGCCCGGGTTTGTTTTCCAGAAAGCAACTTTGAGAAGTGACAAGGGGCCAGTACACAGCCTTGACAAAGTCCACTTTGCACAAGAAAAGGGTTTGATGTGCTTCCTCCAAATATTGCAGCACCCATCATATCCCTGATTATCTTCACGAGTTTTGGAGGAGACCCTTTCTTCACTTATACGGCATACAGTTCCTTCCTGTTGATTGGGTCAAGTGACACATTTAGGTCGACAAAAGCAATGAACCACTGGGTTTTCTGCTCATGGCATTTCCCCTAACTTTGTCAGATTGTGAAGGTCATATCAGTAGAAGATCACTGGGTTTGAAACTCGAATTCATGCTCACGGTACACATGCTCCGCGAGATTCTTCAGTCTGTCCAGCACCACACAGGCAAATCCTTTTCCGATAATAATCTGCAGTGAAAGTCCATGGTAGGAATTGCAATCACCGCAATCGCCTTTACCTTTGTACAAGAGTGGCAATGTTGACATTGCGTATATCCTGTGCACAGTACCCTCAGGCCCATATTCCAATAAAAGGTTGTAGAGCACTGAGACGAGCTGAGTGAGTTTGTTCTCTGTGGATGTTGTCTTTACCAGGGCATTTCCTGCATTTAAGCTACACAGCAGCCCTCTGAATCTGCTCCTTAATAGACACAGCATCCAGCTTGTGACATATTGACAATTAACAAATCTCTCCTATTGCTTTTGGGCTGACGTTGACCAAATGTGAATAAAGGTTGGAATAGTATTCCACCCACCGCAGTCTTCTTGATACCTGTATATACTCCACCGATGCTTCCAGCCTCGACACACTCCTGTATACTTCCTCAAAATCTCTAACAGTATGTTAATGCAGTTACAAGCTGTGTGCTGAACTGCCTTTGCTTTGCTTAGATCCCTGCAGATAGTGTTGCAAGGATTTGAATGTCAGTTGATAATTGCCTGATACTTCGAATAAAGAAGGGATTTCAAGGCATTGATAGTCTCATGGATCCAATCCTGGGATTTCGGTTTCAAAGTACCAAATATAGTGCCAGAACTAGTAGTAAGAAGTGACTTGATTTTCAGCCAGTCTTCAGCAATGGGTGTATCTGGGTCTCAGGTGTCAAATCCTTTCTGAACTCTGTCACCAAATATTTCTACTGTTGCAGGGTCCTTCATTTGCAAAGATCGTTTGGTTTTACTAGGTGTTTTAGCAGATTGAATCTTTTTAGGCACATATCTAACTTTTATCACTACTAGTATACGTCCAGTGTCACGGTCAGCATTATGGAAGGAGCATGTGTGGAGAAAATAGCAAATCTTTCCTTTTCGTTAAAATCAGTTCTAGTTGATGGGGTGTATCTTGCATTTAAAGTACATGTTAACAACACACAGTTGGTAGTTGGCACAAAATTCAAGTGGCTGTAAACCATTCTCATTCAACTTGCCCACTTTGTGTGTACCTAGGCAGTCCGGCCAAGCAGCAGAATCACATCCAATATGTGCACTTAAGTTGCCTAGAATGCACAGACGGTCTGCAGGGTGCACTCACTGCACCACTTCACTGAGATATTCGTAAAGTCCACAGTTGAGGTCAGCACTGGGGCATATACAGTGATTAGTATCATTGGTCCACTGCTAGTTGTCAAACACAAAGCCATGTTGCGTTCTGAGATACCGATCTGGCTTTCAGTAGATCGCTATGAATGGCAAAACCAATACTGTGTTGTTTGGTATTAGTAATGTCCTTTTCCTTCCAGAAAAATGTGCAATTTCCTTCAGAACTGAACCCTCGTCTACTAGCTAGGTTTCCTACAAAGCTGTAATAGCAACATTAAGCCTAGGTAATTCATGTCCATGACAGCTGTTTTGTATGGATCTTGAAAGCTTCCACATGTGTCTGGGAAGCGTTGCATCACAGTATGGATACTCTATGTTCCTAAACGTAGTGAGACAGCTTTATACACTAACAGAAGACAAAATCATACACCAAGGAGTTTAGCAACACAAACATATCAGAAAGATGATGTCTATTCCAATTTCGCACCAGTCACATAAGAGAGGCACTAGTAGCAGCACTATGAGACTGCAAATCATATTTCCTTTAAATACACGATTATAATGGTTGTGTGCATTAGTTTCCTCTGAGACTGGGCGCAGTGAGTTAATGTTAGTCAAGAATGTCTTTAAGGTGGAGACACCATTGTCAAAATCTCACCAAGTCTGAATGAGGTTGTGTAATAGGGATACCAGAAGTTGGGTGTTCCTCCTGCAATACTGAAGTAAGACTTGGCTGAAATGTAGCCACTGAACATGACTGGTGGCAGCTGTGATCACGAGATTGTACGGTCACAAGAAGACTGGGCTCCAGATGGCCACGTGGCTCTACCAAAAGGGGCAATCGTCCATTGGAGAGCAGGGTGGAAGTTTTCTGATGAAATCTGGTTCTGTCTCAGTGCCAGTGATGGCCAAGTGTTGGTTATGTCAGTTGAGAGCCTGCAGTCAACTTGTCTGCTAGCTAAACACACTGAACCCACACCTGGAGTTATTGTCTGGGGTGCGATTTCTATCTGACGCACGAGCAGAATTAGGCACTTCAACACAACACACTTTAGATAACCCACAACTTCTTTAGGACCCCTTGTAAAATGTAAGAGCTTCACAATACCTAAAACTTAATTTTCTTCTTCTCCTAACACTATTTCTTTACTTAAACTAATGTAATAGTGTACTTCTTTATCATATTCAATGTTCACTTCTCTGACACTTTTATTCAACTTAACTGCACTTAGAAAAAAATCAGTTATCTAATTGTCTGTTTTGTCCTCATCCTTCTGCTCAAGTATTTTTAATGTTCCACTTTTTCACATGCCAATGTTAAGTGCACAAACACACAAACAGGAAAAGTTAATAGTTTAAATTAATATACTTAGTGTAGCTACAAGAAAAGTTACAGTTTTACATGTAATATTGGTCTTTTTGGCGCGTGTTACACTTCATGATACATCACACGAAAGTGCCAATAAAATTTTAAATAATGACATAAATGTCTGGCCTTCTGGGCTCAAAATTCTTCTAAGTGGCTGGCCCTCAAAGTGTTAAGCTTTAAACGAGAGTTAAATGCTCTGTAATTTAAGAACTTCAAAGCACATTCTCACACGTAACATAATTCATCTTGTGTAAAATGAAATTTACTTTGTAAATAACACTTTTCAAACCACCATTCACAACATTTTCCCACAACATGTTCGAATTCGTTTCAGCAGTTGCCAGCAAGTGCCAGAAAACAGGCATTACTGAGCACACACAGCTACTACGACATAGGAAGCCCGTATGTTTGTATGTATATAGCATTAAATCTTACATTATGAAACAGGATATCAGAGGATATTCCAAGGGCATCAGAATTTTGTAAAACATACTAAAATGCATAATTCGACTTAAAGTGCACATTCATATCTCCAGATCCAAAATAAGTAGGCCCCACCCTGATATTAAGCTTTTCAATGTGGTTTATGATATGCAAATTTTCTTGGAATACCAGTACTATAGTATCTCATGTTTCATTCTTTATTATGGCATGAAGCCATACGTGCTAGATGATGAAAACGTGCACTTGAAATTCAGTAAACAGTTGAAACTAGCCAATAGTGTGGAATGAGACACTGCTTTACAAATAAATTGACTGTCTTTGCAGACAAGATTAATAAAAGCCAAATTTCTTTAGCAAATAGACTAAAATAACTTCATAGTTCTGCAAGGCCATTAATGATCAACTGCTGAAACCGTGGAAATAAAATAAATTCAGAAAACAGAAACTAACAACATATTTTAGCCATCCATACTTATGTGAATGTATTTTAATTTACCTTGTAGTTCCCAGCCACAGAAATCAGTTTCGTTCTCATTTGATGCAAAAACTGTCAACGAAATTTGGATCATGTGGAGACTATCCCCCTCCCCACTACGACTCAGACTACTCTGCGGATGCGCAAATCTGGCAGCATGGGCGCGCGCCAGAAAAATTTTTCAGGTTAGCACCTGGCCTCTTGTTGCTACTGCTGATACTGCTAACAGCCACACTTCAAGTAGCCAGAAGCGGTAGAAGGTACAGCTCATATGCAACTCAACTGTGCATGCGCATGAGCCTGCTGGCAACTGTTTAAACAAACCTCATGCAAACATTTGAGATGTCACGCTCATCGGAAGCAGTTTGTTGTTAGGAAGTATTGCATACTCATCATCCTAAAGCCTTCGACACATTTTGCTGTTGGCAGACACTTGTGTGTGCACTGTGTTTTGACAGAGTACTTCTCATGTGAGAAACTTTCCCCTAGAAGATGGAAAAGTAAGTAAGGATCAATGGCATGTAGAGATTCAGTCGGCAATGAAAACCATTTATTTGACACGTGGAGAGTATCTACATGACATCTTCTGAAATTATACATTTAACACTTTGAGGGGGGGGGGGGGGGGGGCAGCAGATTAATTAGTCTCATGTTCAAAACTCAAGGTGAAGACTGCCCAGGTGTGGTTATCAGTGTAAGAGGATGAAGAATAAGACTAGCACTCTACACATCAGTGACAGATGACAGAACTCTGAAGGTCATAGATAAACTAGACACCTCAAAAAGAGAGAGGAACAGGCTAAAGACAGACTTGGCTGGGATTACTAAAGTGAAATGGAAAGAGGACAGATTCCTGGTCAGATGATCACATAGTAATAACGGCAGAATCAATGAACGATTTAATAGGTATTGGCATCATTTTAAATAGAAAGGTAGCTAAAGGGTTGAGTTACTGCAGGCAGTGATGGAATTATTCTACTGAGGATTGAAACTAAGCAAACACCAACCATCACAGTATTTGTTTACGTGCCTTTGTCTTCACAGGTTGATGATGAGTAGAGCCTGTATTTTCATGTAAACACAAGATGCATCCAGGTTTGTAAGTTTTGGCCATTTGGGCAGTAAATGAATATTTCAAAGATTTTTCAATATAATACCATTAATTTAGACAAGTATTATGCAAATTATATTATTTTTCTGGCTTCAGTGCAGATACTAGAA
The DNA here is from genome assembly GCF_023864275.1 of Schistocerca cancellata. Classification (NCBI taxonomy): domain Eukaryota; kingdom Metazoa; phylum Arthropoda; class Insecta; order Orthoptera; family Acrididae; genus Schistocerca; species Schistocerca cancellata. The sequence goes on from NC_064633.1 coordinate 187,714,814, forward strand.
TAACTTGCGTGTTAGCATCTTTCATTGACTTTTTGCCTATGAATGATGCCAAAACAGCACAACATGAGTAATTTTGCAAGTTTTGTTAGAATCTTTAAACTTTATAGTAAGCTCAAACACCCTAGTTTGGTTCAGTAGAAGTCAGTATATTTCATACCTTCTCTCACTGCTGCCTATCCTTACTGTCTACAGCGAATGGTATGAATTATTATACGTGACCAACATGGCACGTAAAGTGTGTTGCCATTAAGACACAAGATACTTCCCTCTGTGTCACTACTCTCTCCCATGTCTTACTCTCTCACCTCAATTGCCTCCGAAGTGAGGCAAGCAAGGATACGTCACTAAACCACTTCCTTCTGAGCTTTGTACTACAAAGCCAATTGACAATCAAACTTCAGTTGTAGCTCCTACTAAGACTGCAAGATAAGACCTCATGTCAAAATGGATCAAGAGGAAGGAATTTCTAAGAACAGGTGATGGTGTCATTTACTGAAACTGTTGCAACACGGATGGAAGAAGTTACATATTAACCTTATTATTACCAGACAGCAGCATAAAAGAATATTTTTCCTAACCATTTGTACAAGATACCAAGCCACTTTGTTTAAACCTCACCAAGTCTAGAAAATTTACAAGTAAAAAAAGTAATGTTGATATAAGCTGCACTTCTTTCGCAGATTAAATGCTCATATAAGTTTCAAGGAGATTACCATTCAACTTCTGCATGCCGTACTGTAAAAATGAAATCCCAGAAAGACACAAAAAAGTGCGAAGTGTGCACAATCATTTATTAGTACAACACCAACTAAGTGAATGCAAAATCCATTTTTGTTGATTGTGTGACATTTTGGTAGTAATAAACGTAATATTTGATAAATAAGTCATGGATGCAAAATACTAACGCAAATTCTTTACAGACGAATGGAAAAACTGGTAGAAGCCGACCTTGGGGAAGATCAGTTTGGATCCCGTAGAAATATTGGAACACGTGAGGCAATACTGACCCTACGACTTATCTTAGAAGCTAGATTGAGGAAAGGCAAACCTACGTTTCTAGCATTTGTAGACATAGAGAAAGCTTTTGACAATGTTGACTGGAATACTCTCTTTCAAATTCTGAAGTTGGCCGGGGTAAAATACAGGGAGCGAAAAGGTATTTACAATTTGTACAGAAACCAGATAGCACTTATAAGAGTCGAGGGACATGAAAGGGAAGCGGTGGTTGGGAAGGAAGTGAGACAGGGTTGTAGCCTATCCCCGATGTTATTCAATCTGTATATTGAGCAAGCAGTGAAGGAAACAAAGAAAAATTCGGAGTACGTACTAAAATCCATGGAGAAGAAATAAAAACTTTGAGGTTCGCCGATGACTGTAATTCTATCAGAGACATCAAAGGACTTGGAAGAGAGGTTGAACGGAATGGACAGTGTCATGAAAGGAGGGTATAAGATGAACATCAACAAAAGCAAAACGAGGATAATGGAATGTAGCCGAATTAAATGAAACATGGACTATAACTAGTTTGGACAAGAAGAGAATAGAAGCTTTCGAAATGTGATGCTACAGAAGAATGCTGAAGATTAGATGGGTAGATCACATAACTAATGAGGAGGTATTGAATAGGATTGGGGAGAAGAAAAATTTATGGCACAACTTGACAAGAAGAAGGGACCGATTGGTAGGGCATGTTCTGAGGCATCAAGGGATCACCAATTTAGTACTGGAGGGCAGCGTGGAGGGTAAAAATCGTAGAGGGAGACCAAGAGATGAATACACTAAAGAGATTCAGAAGGATGTAGGTTGCAGTAGGTACTGGGAGATGAAGCTTGCACAGGATAGGGTAGCATGGAGAGCTGCGTCAAACCAGTCTCAGGACTGAAGACCACAACAACAACAACAACAACAACAACAACAACATCATTTGAAAAACTGGTGAATACTACATCCAGCCATTTTTTGAAAGGTACACAAAATTAAATACAGGTACTTATGCAAGTCAGTACAATTTAAAAAAAAGAAAAAAAAAAGAAAAAGAAAAAAAAAAGAAAATGTTGTCAATAAAAAATACTAAACTAATATCAAAAGTGATCTTTTAACATTGCAAATAACTTTACAAGGCTAAAAACTGAATCTTCAATGGTTTCCAAGTAATGCTAAAATATGGAATGGTGAAGGTAAGTGATAGTGAAATAATTAAGTAGCTGCAGACACAACAACCATTATTGGAAAATTGTAATGGCAAGTCCTAAATGAATATGTTGTCTACTACTGCCGTTATATGATAACTAAACTATATTATATTATTTTACTCACTATTTTACCAACTTTGAGAATGATTTTTCCTTTGCGGTCCGAGTCATCAGTGTGTTTTGATTCTGCTTCCATCAAGCTGGCTTTCGTCGAATTAAATAATTCCCACAGATCACAGGCATCACGATATTCTTGTGACATTCTCTGCATGCACAAAAATTATTTAATTAATGACTGTAGTACAGTAAGTAAAATAATACAGTGCAATTACATCAAAATGCTGTAATTAAATTTTCACTCTGCAGCAAAGTGTGGAATGGAATTCACTTTCTTAAAAATATGAAATTATGAAGAGTATAGGCAAAAATCTCTACTAAATGAGCTATACAGATAGCCTATGGCCCAATTAAAGGCTTAGAAAATTAGGAGAGAAATAACAGTGGATGGAAACTTTGCATCCTGCGAGAGAAATTTATACAAACTTCTGAAGGGTTTCCATAACCACCACTCGATTAAGAATACAACATCTTGCCTCTCAAAAATTAAGACAATATGTTAGGCTGAAACCTACAGAACAAACAAAATCATAACAGAAAGAGTTGGTCAATGTAACAAACGTGGCAAATTAACTGATATGGAAGATATTCAATGGATTAACTAGCTTTCAAGGCATAGTCTCCATGTAGCAAAAAGGGGAGAATTTGAGCTTTTGAAGAGGTAAACAGAAAAGTGAGTCACCACAAGTCAAATGGAGAAACACCAAAATGAGAAAGAAACTGGCAATCCTGGCTCTGCTCCCTTTCCTGTCAAGTTTGCTTTGACTACTTCACCCCATATTCAAACAGTGGGAAATCCAGAATGGAATAACAATATTATGAAAACAACTGATTGCTACTCATCAAATAGAAGAGACACTGAGTCACAGGCAGCCACAACAAAAAGACTGTTATACATTTATCTTTCAGCAAAGTGCTGTCTTCCAAAATAGAAAACACACATGGGGTCTATTTTGGAAGAAAGCCTTTTGACCGAAAGCTAAAGGTATACCAGTCTCCAATATGCCTCTCTGTGACTCAATGTCTCCTCTGTATGGAGAGTGATACCTGATAGATCTCTTACTTCCATGAGACACTGCATGAACTGCAAGTCCTAAGTTTTCGCCAGGAGCAATCTACAGAAACTGGCCGGATCATGGTAGGGTAGTCAACCTGAAGTACTATGAACTTCTGTAATGATACTACACTATTCTGCGGCAGAGTATGCATGCCCATTTTGTATAATTCAACGCATGCTGCACAAATGGACCTAGCTCTCAATGACACCTGCAGAATCATAACAGGGTGTTTGCACTCAAGTCGAATGGCTTTACAACTTCGCAGGAATAGTGCCACCACTTGTTTGAATAAAAACATATGATGAGGAAAAAAAGGAAGTGAAGCAAGAGAGAATCCATCCTCTGTATGGGCACAAACTGCACCTGCAATGACTGGACTGAAGTCAAGGAGGAGTTTCCTAAGAATGTCAATGGCACTTGGAACCACTGCTGAAAAAGCTAGGTTGCAACTATGGAGGGCTACAACCTACTTCCTCCTGGATGGAGTACAGTTTCAGAAACCCTACCTCCTGGCTATGAACAGACTGAGATCTGAAGAGGCAGAGCAAATTTTTACTTGGCAAGAAAGGGCTACACTAATCAAAATGATATTCAGTGCAGCTCAGAAGAGAAACAGACTGTTCATCAGCTGCTTCAATGCCATGTCCAGCCTCCCACAAAGGAAATTAACTTCATCAAGGAGCAGAAAATGCACTGGAAGCAGCCAAGTTTTGGGCGAAAGTAATATAGTCATAAACTATGTATATGACACGTATGTTTCTCAATTCTCAGTCAGTAGCAAGCCAGGGTGTGAATTGGACATTCAGCAAAGCTACAATCCCACCTGAAATTGTCCTCCACAGATGGGGACAAAACGTCAGATTTTAAAGTGGAATCCATTTGACCACGGCATAATAGCCCAGAATATTTTATTAAGTGTGACAATTCTGGCCATGAAAGTTTATGTTTTACAAGTACGTGTATGTTTCTGACACGAGACTAAATAATGTTGTTTCTCCCCATTTTGTTAGAAGTTGATGTCCCAGGTTCAAAACATTACGAATTTGTTGTCTGTTACATTCGCATTTCAATTTATTTCTTTTTGTCACATAAGAAATAAAATTTTATCCCAAAGTTTCAGACAATCGATGTCACTTTGATTTAGTCAGCTCAGTCTATAGGAATGCCAGAACCAAGTCCAACAAAACCAATAAATGAGCCCAATATTAAGAATCTTAGTTCTTCTTGCTCCAGCTATTGGTTAATTCTTACTTTAATTCTATATAAACATCACCATCACCATTAAACAAGGATGTGCACAAATTGTACTGAAAGGTCTCTCTTTCTCACAAGCGAAATGACAACATTAACAATGTGATCTTTATCTTTTCTCATTTACTGAGCAAGACTGTCATTATTGTTAATAAAACAAGGTATTTTTTTCAATAAGATCCTTTGCTCTTGTTCTGTACTCTTTGTCCAGCCAATGCCAGGTCAAGAGTGAAATGGCATTTTCATTTACAGGGAACCACTCATATCCATATACAGACTATTGTTACAATACGGTCACCAATCCGAATAGCATTTTAAAGCTTCCTTATCCGCCACCTCCCCCCACCCAGAGAGGAATCTATGTACCTCTTCTGCCTGCATCTAGTGTAACCACATTGCCAAATGTGGCATTATATTTGTGCAACATGTATCAGAGTATTTATCTAAATGGATGCAGAAAACTGCCTAAAAACCACATCCAGAGCAACCAAGACACCGGCTCCCATCATTAATCCACACCGTAGATTCAATCGACGGCCAATCCAATCTAATCTAATCAAATCATGTTTTCCCATGTCCTGGAAGCGGGCAGTTTAACATATTCAGCTATCCAGCCAGGTCATTAAACAATGAAATAGTTATCAAACCGAAAGTGACAGGCATGCAGATCTGATATTCTCTCTCTCTCTCTCTCTCTCTCTCTCTCTCTCTCTCTCTGTCTGTCTGTCTGTCTGTCTGTCTGTCTGTCTTTTTTTCCAGAAAGGCACAGGTCCACTCGAATTTGTGTCTAATGCACGAAAGGTAAACCAACATCATAACTAGAAAGTAATGTCACGTTTCAAAAAATTATACACAATCTGGTTATTGTATCATTACAGAAAGAAAATTTATAATCAACCATCTGAGAGAGATTTAAGTTGCAAATATCAGCATTATACAGAACAATGTGATTAAGATTACAGGTTGTGCGCGGCTTTGAAAACTGATTCTTTATATGACAATAGATTGTATTTGTAATTTAAACTATACAGAATTCTAACAAAAAAATTATACCGGAAAAACCTAAGTGCAATACAAGCAATAGAGAGAGAGTCAAAGTAACCACTCATCATATAGTGGAAACATCGAGTGGTCAAAAATCACGTAATAAACGAAAACAAGGGCATAGGGGAGGATGAAGCCAGCCAGCAGGAGTGAACGACCAAAGGATATGTTGCAAAGAAATATTCTTAACCAAGTAATTCAGAGGAGCAGACAACAGGTGGGAGGAGGGGAGGTGGGGAGAAGAGGGAGAAGATTTGGAACAGGGAAACAGGAAGGTTGGGAGATGATCTAGTTGCATAGGTTATGAAGTAGTCACAAATGTCAAACCACCTATGCTTGACAGCATGTTCTGCCACTGAGTGGTAACTCTGCTTTTCGTCACCATTGGTGGTAGCCATCTGTACGGGTCAACAGTAAATTAAAAAATGTCGCTGGGCACTGTGTGTGTGTGTGTGTGTGTGTGTGTGTGTGTGTGTGTGTGTGTGTGAGGCGGGGGCGGCAGGGGGGCGTTCGTTTTCTACTTCTGGCAAAGGACTTTGCCCAAGAGCTGAAATATTTTAGCATTCTTCTTCATTGTGCCTGTCTGCAACTCAATGACTCCTCTATGGGACAAGTAGCAGTCTATACTTTCCATAGTGTTGTTGGCCATCAGAGTGACATTCATGCTCAGATAAAACACTGAGCAAAGGTTATAACAGAGATGTCATAGGACATGACTGCTTTCATAGGCAGTTTTTCCTCGGGAGTATGATATGCCCTTGAAAAAGCTGAATAGGATGTACATGTGACAGGACTGGGAAGAGCGTAGCACAGATGTTGCACCAAGGTCTTACACAGGGATATGGCCCATGTGGCCCAAGGAAGGGAGTAGGTATCACACATGGGCAGACCACAATACTGTGTAGATGGTGTGGCCTGTGGAATACCACTTTCGAAGTGACAGGAAGGACTGTGGATAAGAAGACCCTCATTTATGGGTGCAATATAGGCAACAAAAGTCCTGGGAAATGATGTGGTTATATTCATCCCACGGGGCTGACTGGTAGATTAAGGATATTTGTATATATGGTACGGATCTGCTTGTGTGTTATGTTTGGAGGGTAGCACTTGTCTTTGAAGCCACTAATAATTCCTCAGCATACAGAGCAAAGGGTTGTGCCACTGTTGTAGATGCAACATCCACAAGTGGCTCGACTGGATAGGAGAGACTTTTTAGCACGGAAGGGACGCAGCCATAAAAACTGTGGTAAGTGTTGATGCCAGGAATGCTTTATACAAACAGTGGTTTCTAGGAAGCTACCAGACAGATTGAGGTCAATGTCCAGGAAGGTTGCATGCTGTGCCGAAGAGAAGGTGTGGAGACAGTGGAGGAATGAAGATACAGCGTCTTGGCCCTGGGTTTAGATTATGAAGATATCAATTTAATCTGAACCAGACAAGGGATTTAGGATCTCATGTGGACAGAAAGATTTCCACTAGAGAGCCCATACACAGGCTGGTAACAGTGTGTGTCATGAGGTCACCAACTGCCCAGACACCATGCACCCCATACCACTCATTCTACATACACAGTCTCTCTCCTCCTCTGCTCTATTTTCCCATCCCAATCTACTCCATCTTATATGCCACTTAGAATCCCCTTCCCTGCATCAGGGCGAGCTCACCAGCGCCTCATTCTAGTCCTATTTCTTTGCTGCCCCTCTCTTTCAGCCCTCAGTCACGTTTCTCTCCCTCCTTTATACTCTCACCCACCCAGTTCTATAAAATCACTCTACTCAGTCTACTTGTTGGATGGTTGGTTTGTTTAAAAGAGGGGGCAAGGGACCAAACTACGAGGTCATCGGTCCCTTGTTCCTAATAAAACAATGCCACAAGTATGAGATTAAAACAGATGAGACATACAACACAAAACAGAAAGAAAGGAAAAACCACAAGAATGAAGGAAAGGCAACAAACACTAGAAGGAACAAAAGAGGACAAGAAAACAACAGAGAGATGCTAGAAAAAGAAGAGAATAAAACAAGAAAGCAAATTACAGTGGCTGGCCAACCACGAGAATAAAAAGGAAAAGCCAGCCACTCTGCAACACATTAAAATCTCCACCCTAAAAGCACTAGGGTGGAGGACACAGACGGACAAAGGACATGTGCTAAAACGTAGATCAAATGATAAAACCTACCCTCATGAACAAAATGTAAAACTAGATCACCCAATGAGGCGTTGTCAGATAAAATGAGCGGCAACGAGTCCGTTAACCCAAGATTTCGTAGCTGGGCAGTCAAAGTGGGACAGCGCACTGGAATATGGGCCACTGTCAACTGGGCGCCACACTGACACTGAGGTGGGTCTTGATGGCGCAAGAGGTAACCGTGGGTCACCCAAGCATGGCCAATTGGGAGCCGGAAGAGAACAACTGATTCCCTGCAAGAGGCCCGCATGGAAGACTTCCACACATTTGTAGTTTCCTTAATGACAAGCAGTTCATTGTGCGTACTGTTGTGCCATTCTGTCTTCCAAAGCCGAAAAATCCTGAGGCAAGTTAGAACACAGATCAGCTTCGGAGATGCCTATCTCCAGAAGCAGTTTCCGCATCAACTGTTTGGCCAGCCTGTCGGCAAGTTCATTGCCTGGGATGCCGACGTGTCCTGGGGTTTACACAAACACCACTGGAAGACGGGACTGGTCCAGGGCATCCACAGACTCCTGGATGGATGCCACAAAAGGGTGGAGAGGGTAGCATTGGTCAATAGCTTGCAGGCTGCTCAAGGAGTCAGTACACAGAAGAAACAATTCCTCGGGGCATCAATGGATGCACTGAAGTGCACGAGATATGGCCACCAGTTCTGCAGTGAATACACTGCAGCCACCGGACCAGGAATGCTGTTCAATATGGCCTCTGTGGACAAAGGTGAAGCCAACATTACCATCAGCCATCAAGCCGTCGGTGTAAACCACTTCAGAGGCCCGGAACAATTCAAGAATCGAGAGGAAGTGACAGCGGAGAGCCACAGGATTAACTGAGTCCTTAGGGCCATGCAAAAGATCCAGGTGGAATTTCAGCCTACACCACGGAGGTGTTAGTGAATGAACCTCGAGGAGAGGTGATGAAGGGAAGGACTACAGTTCAGACAGAAGCAATCACACGCAAACCGCAATCGTTAGCCCTGACCTGGGCCACCCATGCGGGAGGTGAACTGATGTGGTTGGGAAAAGAAGATGGTAATTAGGAAGTCCAGGAGAGCTATGGACGTGTGCAACGTAACCAACGAGCAGTTGTGCACGTCTGATCTGCAGTGGAGGGACTCCAGCCTCCACCAGTACGCCTGTCACCGGATTCTTCCTAAAAGCTCCTGTCGCTGGTCAAACTCTGCAATGGTGCAATGGGTCGAGCAAACACAATGCTGAGGGCGCTGCCGAACCACATGTCACACTCCCATAGTCAAGGCGGGATTGAACAAGGGCTCTGTAGAGCTGCAGCAGTGTGGTACGAACCACATCCCAGTTGGTGCTGCTCAGGCAGCGGAGGACATTGAGGTGCTGCCAACACTTCCGTTTAAGCTGACAAAGATGAGGAAGCTAAGTCAAATGAGCATCAAAAACCAGACCAAAGAATCGATATGTCTTCACTACAGCGAGTGGATCGTCATTAAGGTAAAGTGCTGGTTCCAAATGAACAGTACGATGCTGAAAGAAATGCATGACACGTGTCTTCATGGCGGAAAACTGGAAGCAATGGGCTAGAGCTGATGATGATGATGATGATGATGATGATGATGTTTGGTTTGTGGGGCGCTCAACTGCGCGGTTATCAGCGCCCGTACAATTTCCCAACCTTTGCTCAGTCCAATTTCGCCACTCTCCTGGATGATGATGAAATGATGAGGACAACACAAACACCCAGTCATCTCGAGGCAGGTGAAAATCCCTGACCCCGCCGGGAATCGAACCCGGGACCCCGTGCTCGGGAAGCGAGAACGCTGGGCTAGAGCTGATGAATGCACTTTGTGGATGGCTCCCTGCAGGTGACGCTCAACAACTCCAGTACTGGAGCAGCAATACGAAATGCAGAAGTCGTCTGCATACAGAGAAGGTGAGACGGAGGGCCCGACAGCTATGCTAGACCGTTAATCGCCACTAAAAATAGACACACACTCAATACAGAGCCCTGTGGGACTCAATTCTCCTATACATGGATGGAACTATGGGAGGCACCAACTTGGACATGGAAAGTACAGAGTGACAGGAAGTTTTGGATAAAAAATGAGGAGTGGGTCCCAGAGACCACACATGTACAATGTGGCTAGGATATGATGTCGTCAGGTCTTGTTGTATGCTTTACGTAAATAAATAAAAGACAGCAACCAGGTGTTGGCATCTGGAAAAGGCTGTTCGGGTGGCAGACTCGAGGAACACAAGATTATCAGTTGTAGAGCGACCCTGGTATAAGCCGCCCTGACATGACTCCAAGACCCAACCCAACCGCCAACATACCATATGTTCCAGCAGCTTACAAAGAACGTTGGCAAGGCTGATGGGCCGACAGCTATCCACATCAAGCAGGTTTTTACCGGGTTTGAGCACCGAAATGATGGTGCTCTCGCACCATTGGGATGGAAAGACGCCATAGAGACAGATCCAGTTGAAGATGATGAGGATATGTCGCTTTGTAGTCGGCTGAGAGATGTTTCATCTGGCTGTGGATCTGATAAGGCCCAGGAGCTGTGTCGGGGCAATGTGTAAGGGCACTGAATAGCTCCCACTCTGTAAATGGGGCATTATATGGTTCACTGTGGCGTGTAGTGAACGAGAGGACTTTCCCTTCCAGCCGCTGTTTGAGAGTGCGAAAGGCTGGGAGTAATTCTTTGACGCAGAGGCTCGAACAAAGTGCTCGGCAATCATGTTTGTGTCGGTAGATAACACGCCATTTATGGTAACACCAGGAACACCTGTTGGGGTCTGGTACCCGAGAAGATGTTTGATCTTTGCCCAGACTTGGGAAGGTGACATATGGCACCCAATGGTCGAGACGTATCTCGACCAACACTCCTGCTTCCGTCGTTTGCTAAGTTGGCGAACGTGGGCACAGAGCCGTTTAAAGGCTATGAGGTTCTCCAGGGAAGGGTGCCACTTTTGCCGCTGTAGAGCTCGCCAATGCTCCTTAATTGCTTCAGCAACTTCCGGCGACCCCAAGGGACTGCCTTACGCCGGAGGCACCCCAAAGAGCGAGGGATCGCGTTTTATGCCGCGGAAACAATTGTTGTATTCACCTGCTCAACCATCGCATCGATGTTACATGTGGGGGAGATTCAATGATAACAGCAGAGGTGAAAGTTTCCCAGTCCACCTTGTTTAAAGCCCACCTGGGCAGGCGTCTGTGGCCCTGATGCCGGGGCAGTGACAGGAAGATGGAGAAGTGGTCACTACTTCACAGATCGTCATGTGCTCTCCAGTGGATAGATGGGAGAAGTCCTGGGCTACAAAGTGATAAATCAATGGCCAAGTAACTCCCATGAGCCACACTGAAATGTGTGGCGGCCCCAGTATTCAAGAGGCAGAGGTTGAACTGAGACAGTAAAGTTTCGACATCCTTGCCTCGGCCAGTAAGCACAGTGCCACCCCACAAGGGGTTACGGGCATTAAAATCTCCCAAAAGTAGGAAAAGACTAGGGAGCTGATCAATCAGTGCAGCTAATACATCCAGGGGTACTGCACCATCTGGAGGAAGATACGCATTGCAGAGAGTAATTTCCTGTGTCGCCCTTATTCTGACAGCCACAGCTTCAAGACGGGTTTGAAGGGGCACATTGTCACTACAAACTGAGTTTAGGACATAAACGCAAACTCCACCTGACACTCTATTATAGTCGCTATGGTTCCTGTAATATCCCTTATAGTCACGGAGGGCAGGGGTCCGCATTGCCGGGAACCAGGTTTCCTGGAGCGCAATGCAGATAGGAGGTGTAAAGTTTAACAGTTGCCGTAGCTCAACCAGGTGGTGGAAAAAACCGCCGCAATTTGACTGGAGAATGACGACATGTGAGTCTGGAAAGGCATGGAACATTCAATGAGGCAGTTTACACCTCAGAGTCATTTGCTGCCACCGACTTATTGCCTGAGCAGTCTATATCCATTGTCTCTGAGGGTCTGGCAAGATCTAGGTCCTCATCGGGCGTCAGAATCTCCGCCCCAGCCTCAGACGCAGAGCTTGTAGTGTCATCTTTGCCAGTAGCAGAAACCTGGGAAGACTTACGCTTCTCCAGCTTAGAAGTGGAGACGTACATCCCTGAAGGTTTGGGGGAGGGAGGGGGGGGGGAGTTTGCTCCTGAAGTAGGTGGTGCGGGAGCAACAGGGAGGCAAATGTCCCCCCACCATCAAGGGGATAGGTGTAGTCTTCCGGCTCTGAGAGGTGACTGGGGATGGTAGAGCTGATGGTGGCAGAACTGTTGTAGCAGCAGCGTAAGACGATGTCATACGTACAGGATGCAGGCGTTCAAATTTTCTCTTAGCCTCAGTGTAGGTCAGTCGGTCCAGGGTCTTGTACTCCATGATTTTCCTTTCTTTCTGGAGAATCCTGCAGTCTGGCGAGCAAGGCAAATGGTGCTCTCCGCAGTCGACACAGATGGGAGGCAGGGCACACGGAGTATTGGGATGTGATGGGCGTCCGCAATCTCGACATGTGATGCTGGAAGTACAGCGGGAAGACATATGGCTGAGATTCCAGCATTTAAAACACCTCATCGGGGGAAGGATATAGGGCTTTACATCACAACGGCAGACCATCACCTTGACATTCTTGGGCAATGTACCACCCTCGATGTCCAAGATGAAGGCACCGGTGGAAACCTGATTATCCCTTGGACCCTGGTGGACACACAGGTTAAAATGTACACCTTGCCACTCCAAACTGGAGCACAGCTCATCGCCAGGCTGCAATAGAAAGTCCCTGTGAAATATGATACCCTGGACCATATTTAAGCTCTTATGGGGCGTGATGGTTACAGAAATATCCCCCAGCTTGTCACAAGCGAGTAACTCCCGTGACTGGACAGAGGATGCTGTTTTGATCAAGACTGACCCAGATCTCATTTTGGACAATCCCTCCACTTTCACCAACTTGTCCTCTAAATGCTCAACAAAAAACTGAGGCTACATCGTCATGAAAGATTCCCCATCAGCTCTCGAACCCTCCCAAGGTGTGGCCATGGAGGGGAACAATTTGGGGTCGTACTTCTGTGCATTGAATTGAGCTCGTGAACACTTAGAGACTGCTGCTGTTTCACTACCAGCAAGAGACGATGGACTACGCTTCATCCTGTCTCATCCGCCCTGATGCCACCCACTCCGACCAGGAATCCTCCCCACAGGCGCCACCCAGCCGCAGCGAAGGTCACCTGGCAGGATGGCCATTGTCAGGAGTGCCGATGCCGCAGGGGGATAAGCACCTACCCCCTGGCGGAAGTTAACAGTGCAGGCATCAGCAGAGCGATCCCTGTGTGGTCAGGGTTACAACCAACAGGGTACATGGCAGCCCCACCACAATGGATTGGCTACCGAGCTGGATAACAGGTGCAAAGAAGTCCATGGTCATCGTCGACGCAGGAAGCAACGCTGCATAGTGCATGGCGGAAAACGCGCCCAGGAAGGTGTCCTCGCCAAGAGATGGGGAATGAGCAGGACTGAAAGGCGACAACGAGAAAGGGGGCTAAAGATCTCAATGCGCAATGGACATGATGCACCATGTAAGGTGCCCTTCCCCAATTGGCTCGCTCTTCAGGAGAATTTTGAAGAACTGAGGTTAAACCCTACAGGGGACCATCACATAAAGGCAGAAACATGTTAAAGTCGTTTTAGTGGCCTCTTACAACAGGCAGGAATACCTCGGGCCTATTCTTACCCCCAGACCCGCAGGGGACTCAGTCTACTTGTAGCACCAGGAAAATTTAGTTTGCACGGCCAAAATAGCTGTGCATGTGAATACATGTGTCGATGTGTTGATGTATGTTTTGTAACGGTCAACTCTAAGGTCATAATCTAAAAGCTGAAGAACTTCTACAATCTTTATTTACTTACTCACTTATAGACTGCTCAATGTTTCGAGATTCCAAAAAGAAAAGTCATTACTTAAGGTATTTATAAACATCTTATTTTGTAGTTACCATGCCCTAACTAACTTACTAAAAACCAAACCAAAATACAGCACATAAGTAAAACGTCCATTTTCCCCAGTGCTTGGACATTATTCACAAAAGCAATAATCAGAAATCACATGAGATCTATTCCAAAAATTCCCGAACATTCGTAATTCCATGCCAATGATACATTAGAGTGAAATGCTATTGGCATCCCTGCATACACCTGTGTTTATATGTGTAGCTGCTGGGAGTTTCATTGTATGTCTGTTAATTACTGTTCAGCACTCTATTGAGTAGAACGTTGTGTCACACGGTCTGCAAATTTTGAGATGGCAGAGTTAGGAGCAATGGGTATACATTAAATTTTGCGTGAAACCTTTACAGAGATTCACCACATGATGCAGGAAGCCTGCAGTGATGAGTGCTTACACCATACTCATGTTACGAATGGTTCGCCCAGTTTAAAAATGGCCGTATGTAAGGTAAAGGTAACCCTTGTTCAGGACACTCTTCAAGGTCTACTGACGACTAACATCAGGGACATCAACAAAATCGTGCATGCCAATCAAAAACTGACTGTTAGAGAGATTGCAGAAGAATGTTACATTTCAGTTTGATCACCTCATGAACTCGTGTCACAACGTCACAGAATGCATCGTGTTGCTATCAAGTTCATGCCACAGCTCATGAAAAAAAAGACTAAAAAGATCTTCGCCTCTCAATTTGAGAAAAGTTTTCGGATCACGCAAATGAGAACGAGATGTTCTATAAGAGAATCATGACCAGTGATGAGACATGGGTCTATAGTTATGATACTGAGATCAAGGTTCAATCTTCACAGTGAATTGGGAAAGGTTCTCCAAGGGGAGGGGGGGAAGGATCATCATGTCAGGTGAAATATCAAAGCCATGCTAATAGTTTTCTTTGACTTTGAAGGATTAGTTCATCATGAATTTGTGCCACATGGACAAACTGTTAATTAATGGTTCTTTCGACTATCGGGACGTGTTGCGATGCCTGTGAGAAAATGTGAGAAGGAAACAGCCTGAAATGTGGTGAGACAATTCATGGCTCTCGCACCACGTTAATGCACCTGCACATTCACCTCTGTTGTTGCACGACTACTGCACAAAACACAGAATCACTGTGCTGCCTCATCCTCCATACTGTCCAGGCCTGGCCCCTGCAGACTTTTGTTTCTTTATTTTCAAAGTTGGAAACACCACTGAAATTGCAAAGATCTGCAACGACAGACAAGATAAGAGAAAATCTGCAGACAACACTTCACACGATCCTGCAAGAGGCGTATCAAGACTGCTTCTAGAACTGGAAACTGCATTGGGGGCAAGGTACCAATTGTGGAGGAGAATATTTTGAAAGAGACCATGCACAATAAGTAAAGGTAAGCGTAGAATAATTTTGTGAACAAACTTTCGGAATTTGTTGAACAGACCTCATAAAACATTGAATTTCAAATCACAGGATTCTTACAAAACTAGTAAGCAACATCAAAAATTTATATATCCAACACAAACCGAATTAAGAAAAAAATGATTGCCTGCAATCAATTACACTGAATGCCTCAATTGAAATATTTTTTGTAACACCTGACACAAGTAAATTACGGCAAACAAGATTATCATTAAATATGGCGCACAAAGTTATTCTTTTACCCCATTTAGGTTCCTTGCAAATGTCAGTGTTTCTCTTGACCTTTTTTTTATTAATCATTTACCCGTCGCTTCTTTGAAAATTTCTAAATATTTACTGCCTCCTTAGAATTTGAATGAGGAACTGTGGTTGGTTGGAGTTCAGAAATTAATTACTTTTCACAAATTCATAGCCATGATTCTCAGTGAGTGTGGTAAGTTCATCATATATTTTAATTTTCAGCAACTAATTGAGAAAGATAGCATTTGATAAGCCTTAAGTACCTTATAGAAAGCCTTTGCATTGTTGACCATGAGCTGAATGTCTGCCGTTAAATCATCCACATCTTCATATTCATCAGTTTTTAGCTTCTGCTGAACTTTCAGCAAGTCAATAGGATTAGTGACAACCTAAAACACACAATATATTCTGTTAATAAAATATAAACATTATAATAGTTTTTTTATAAGTATATGTTCCTTATGCAACACAATAACCTGTTGCCACATCAACATCAGTTAAATTCTTCGTAACTAGCAGAATGAATACAAAAAAGAAACCTTTCTCTTATATATTCCAAAAACCCTTTCCTCCACCAACAAAACTGGATCTACCGATACCTCTCACTTTATTAAAAAAGTGCAAACCAAATCAAATATGGATATGTGCACCAGAAACAGAATTACAGTTATTCTCATGACATCATATCCAATGGCTTCAGCTTCTCACACCCAAATTTGTAATGTTCCAACCAACAAAGACCTCAAGCTATGCTAGAGGTCAGTCTTGTCACCACAATCTAAATTCCAAAAAACTGTATAGAAGGATCAGCTCACATCAAAAGTACCAAAGATTTAGACCTTCTAATGTCAGATATTCATGATTTTTTAAAATGTTTATAGTATGGACTCTAAGAGCAAAAAAAGGTACTGAACGTCATACTCTCTCAATGCACAAATCTTTTTCAAATTTCAAAAAAAGAATATTGCTAACTTTTCTAAAAGTGCTATGAAACCAATTGAAGCAAAGTACTTCTCAAAAATACATTTTCTTGAAATATATGTTTGTTAATCCTATGGCATAAACCTGGTAAGATGTTTAGGTAGTGCAACTTACCAGAAATGTAAACAGTAGTGTAAGAATACCTAATGAACATTTGCATTATTGTTAAAAATGTTTTAAGCACTCCTTTATGATGTAGAAAAACTGTGATAATTGAGTGTATGGACTTTTATTGAAGATTATTTGGGTATTTCTAAAACTATTCTAGTGTTCCCTTAGCTCATGGGCAATTTGGACGTACTTAATATTTAAGACATCATATTAGGACATAAAAGTACGGTCAGACATGATCGTTTTCCAAATACATCGGTACTGTAATAATTTAATATTCAAATTCATAGTGATCAACTAACCTCATAATAACCTGGTTCCTGTCTTCTTTTAGGAACCCTAATAAATGCGTCGCACAAAAGTGTGCCATCATCCTTCTTATGATTCCTTATTGTGTCATACAGTTGATGACATATCTCCGCCTAAGCGTAAATGAAGAAAAAATAAGATTAGTAATCAACAGAAAAAGCATAAAACTTAAGTACCAATAATAACACAAACCGGATCTAATTTCTTCCGTTTTCTATGCGGTTCGTGAGATGCTGGTTCTTGATCCCCATCGTCGTCCTGCCCTCGGCTTTGGACGGATGAGGTACGTCTCCGTTTGCTCATTTGATCTGAGGATAAGAAACATGCTGTATAATTTTCGTTCATATTCTAGGATATTTTCACCAACAACGTTTTTGCTCACATACTCATAACCAAATAAACACACAATGGTTTTACTATGACCTATTACTATGTGATTTCAAACCACACTCCACTTTCAATCAACAATCTACGACTTACAACAGCTCCTATATTCAAAATATTGGTCGTTACCACATAAAAAGCTGCAAAAGATTGCCTAGACAAATAGCAGACTGTGTGTACAAATATATTTACAATGGCCTGAACCACAGATGATACCTTTATATACAAAAAAATTATAGCACTCAGATGGCGATAATGTTTTCTTGTATTATACTCGATTATCTATTTTGCAACATCGCTAAAGTCTCATCAGTATAGCCCACATTCGATTATAACAACACGCAACAAGCCCTGTGTTCTCATTTCCGCCATTGTGCCACAAACAAACGCTTTAATACAATTATTAATTGACATCAACAATGCGAAACTAATGTGTATCTCTACAAAGGCTTTTCTTTTGGGGTCTTCAGAAGGTCTAGCCTAATACAGTTTCATTTTCGAATTTTAATAAAACGATTTTCAAATTTTGTTGGTGATATATTGTCTTTGACTACAGTAATAATACATGTTAAACATTTAGCTAGATACATCTTTGCAGTCGAAATACTTAGGAACTACCGCCACAAAAAAAAACGACTGCAAATCAATTATGGTGTTCAGCCTTACATTTAGTGTAGGCATTATGCAGATTAGACAATGAGCAACATACGTGCACACTGGCGACAAACACTAATAGCCAATGTCATCAGCACGTAATACCACTTTCTTTGCGTTGCTGCTTTCCAGGCAGTATTCCGTGACAATGTTATATCGAAACTTGCCTACTAGTACCGCGAGCACTTCTTGAAACAAAGAAAAACGTATATATGCACTCACGACTAAAATTTTTCTGGGTGTTGTACCGCGTCCTTGTATAAAATACGCTATAAATTGAGAAACCTAAGTTTCGGCTATATTACAATCGCCTTCATAATGGCAAAACTAGGTTTGGTAGGGGGAAGGACGCCGCTATTTTTTGCAGATTGTGAGTTTTAGAGCACTGTATAGTACAAGCTGAACAATTCGTCATTTTGAATCTCACGCTGAAGGCCTTGGTTTAAACTCTATGGAGCATTTACACTTTTTAATATTCTCTTAAGGCCATCAAATGCACATACCTTACGCAGACAATATTACAGCGTAGTAAAAGTATTAGCTTACATTTGACTTTAAGTAAGTGATTAGACGAGAATTTCGAGATACGATACATTCACTTACGTTCCATGTAAGTCAAATTTGCTTTTCTAAATTTGCCAAATACAATTAAACTGTGTTACCATATCGTATTTTCTGGTTTATAAGGAACATCCAGTTAAATTTACGGTAAGAGTTGCATTCGTAAACAATTGCGGAATAAAGTTGAAATAGAACACAACAGACATAAAAATTTCATGTCAGCACTAGAGGGACTTCAATGAGTACTCAAAAAATATAACTTATCCCAATTTTATTGACTATTTCCAAAGCTTTAAAAGAAATCCTTCAGAAGTTATTTAAAAAATAAAAGACCTGCAAATATTTTGTTATTACTAACAAGCTGCGATAAAGTGTTATTAATTTTATTCTTCTATAAAGCTAACTGCTCCTTGGGAGGACATATGGTTTTCTACAGGTTTTGCGAATAAAATCAACAAACGTAGCTTACTTTACGTTACGTCGTGTTATATAAACATAATCTGCAGCAAGGTAAAATAAATTCACATCTTACATATATAATTTCATTACCACCGCTCTGCGAGCACGTCTATTCCTAAAACAAAGGAAAAAAATCCTTTTTAGTTACATTACTCTGGTAGTTGCTCGATTCTGATGTCCAATCTTTGCTCTCATGAATTTAGAAGCTACCTTATACGCACACCGATCTACAACTGAAAGAAACCGATAAAAATTTGGCAACCATGTCTGCCATTATTTGAGCAGCTTCAAGCTGCACATCCAACCATTTGACGCTGTGGAACAATAAAATTAAGCAAAATTCGTTGATTCATTTTCTTACACCATGCAAAGCATACAACACTGTCCTCCGACTGGGATTTAGAATGTCGGATTGTTCACCCTGATATATCCAGTGCTTTAATCGGTGTCAATACGCCATTTGTGGATCTTTGTTGGTCCTAGAATAGAATAAGCTAGTCATGAGGAAGACCGGTATAATTTTTTCAAAAGAAGTATCAGGTTTATGAAGCCTGTAATTAAAATACCTATAAATCTCCAAAATTTGCAATGTTTCTACTTAACACATGAAATATTCACAGACGTTTGCCAAAACCGGAAAAGGAGATTTTCTGAGCATGAGCGTCTGCAGCCTTTTAGAAAGTGTCTACCTAAGGTAGTACTGGCCACACTGCAGGCCATAACCGCAACTTGTGTGTATTCCATTAGTAAGTACGCATCTGGGTTACATAGCTTTCTGATGTAACCATGGAGGTAAAAATAAGAGGAGTTGTCATGACGTCACAAACTTGAAGCCAACCCAAGTGAAGATCCCGCCATGTTACCTACGCCAAAACATTCGCTTCTGGTGGTTTGATTCCGTGTAATTGTGAAGTGTTTTGATAAAAAACGCCAGCTTGTGTCGCTTATGGGTGTACTAATCGTTCTGATTGTAGTCTAAAGTTTAAACATATCACGTTTCATTCGTTAGTGGACTTATTTAAGCGCTATTTTCTTATATATACTTGAAATTCTGATGCACTGTTAAGTTATACAGTATGGTTTTATTTCTGTGATTAGACTTAGGATTTCCTATCAATCCAACACGAAGAGCTATCTGGAGGTGAGCAATACACTTGGTTTTCATTGTTTTGTTATTCACAAGTAACTGAAAAGTCCTGGCAAGAAATATCCTGGAAATGGGGACTGATGTTTTAAAATTCGATAATTTAATATAAAAGTAATGTAACTACATGTAGTTAGTTAAATCTTAAGTAAAATGTGCGAAACACCTGTTACAGTGGTTAAATATATATTTGTTAAAGCAAATTCCCTATCTAAGTCCAGGCTATTTAGATCATTATATTAATCACTGTGTTGTCGTGTTACCCTGTAAATTGCTGTTATTTTCCACACTGAATGTCACTTGGTAGGTACAGTTTATGAACAAAGCAGATGTGTAAACTACAGTGGGCCTGACAATCTTAAATTCCGTTCTTTTACTTCGTAATTTAACGAATCTTTCACTTTGTTGACATGACAGCTGTCTTGTTTATATCATCCCTGCAGACATCTATGGGACACCAAAGGAAATAAGGTAAGTTTCTTGCAAACTTGAACATTTAAAATTTGCATTCGACTTGAAAATGCAACGAATGCAAATCGGTGCCTCTAAACTATCAATAATTGCTTTTGGAGTTCTGGCTTTATCAATTATCGACACAAACACAATGAAAGTGAATAGAAATGGATTAAGAAAGCACGCTATTCATAGCACATACTTCTCTTCTCGGTTATTCGAAGTGTATAAACAAAAAGGAATTACAGTACTGAGACCAGAAGCGTCATGTTTTCGTGTCGTAGTACTGTATCGAATACGCATTTAAGACCAGAAAAACGTATGAAGTTGCGTTCCTTATGCTGTGTTGTTCACTAAAACAGTGTAACATTTACTATATAAAATAAATATCGCGTGCACAAGACAGAAATAACGAACAAGAAGCAATTGTAAACACTCGTCTGCTAATGTTTTGGGGACTCCAAGATGGCGGCAGGCCCCGCCCACTGGCTTCAAAACAACTTACAGCGCAAGTCTGTAGCGCCATCTCCCCTTATTCTACCTCCATGGATGTAACAATAATAGACGTCTGTAACTCGTCTTTGAAAGAGCTTAAGATTTGTCAAGGACCGTGGAAAGCACCAAGGAAATACTGAGGGGACTGCTTTGCGACAAAGTAATTGTCACTAGTCAACAACTGGAACCATTCAAGCCATACAAACACTTTGGTATAACAATTTGCATGGATATGAAATGCAATTATCACATAGTCCCTATCTGAGGAAAGGCGGAAGCGTCTTGCGCCAGTAAAACGCCTGGCTGTGCTGACATTTCAGACCGAAAATTAACATCAAATGGCCATATTCATCTGGCTTCAGAGAATAACTGCCTGTCGTGTTCTGCCTTTGTGAGAGTAGGTGCTAAGACGTGTGCTATGCTTGCCAAGTCCCATATCGCCTGCTTATTCTCATTTTGCTTGCTTTCTTTGTTATCTCTTGTTTGTTGTTTCATATTTACTTATTTTGTATATAGTTCACACCGTTAAAGACATGAATACAGGAAGAGGGTCCAAAATGATGAAGTTGCAGCAGTTATTCAGGGATTAAGAGGCTGGTATGGAATAGAGCAGTGTAGAGAGCTGCACCAAAGCAGTCTTTGGTTTGAAGATCACAATACAACAGCATTGTTGTGGTGATGACTGTCACTGTTTAAATAGTCCGCTATTCCTTACCCATTACGCTCTGAAAAAAAGAGTGTCTCCATAATGCATTACACGATATAGGTGGAATCCTTATGCTCAAACTGGGGCTTATAAGCGTTTCTAGGCTTACACCCTTTATAATGCTAGTGCCTTTTTTCACATTCTGAACGCTCGCTTAGCTGCTATCAAATTACCACAGTAGGCCTACGTGACCCCATATTTAACTTGGGAAAGAAAGTAGTCAAAATATGTATTCTTTATTGTTTTTGCACATGGCATCCATATTTTAAATAACTTTGAAGCTGATGCTATTCACATTTTCCATCACAAACTCAGTGATGAAGTTTAAATGTACAGTCAGTCAGGCGGCTAGTAACACATTAAGATCTCATTTTGACATGGTAGATGCGCACTCAGCAGGCATATAGCAAAATATTAAAAGTGCTTTCCTCATTCACCATTAGAACTACTGTAAGTAAAAAACAGTTGGTTGCACGCTACACCTTCTTCTGTTAAAATTTTCTTCTTTGTATTAGTGTCTGCGGAAAATATACTGTTCACTAACAGTATTCATGTGGAAAAAGAATACAACCAACGCTACCAACTGAATATCGAATATGTGACAGAAGCATATAGGCTACCCTTCTCATTGTTTTACAACACTACATGATACACTAAGAAACGCTTTATTCCAAAAGCAAACAAAAACTGGATGAGTTATAATTACAAAGACATTATGTACACAAGTATCACTCTACATATGGCAGTAATCTAGATTTCGCTTTTAGACTTAATAAATATGAATAGTTTTAACTTTGCTGTGGTGGAGACGCCCAGAAAAATATTTGAGTTTTGTGTCACGCACTAAGCGCTAAAGGGGAGTTATTTATGAAATACTAAGGCGTTGGAGAGGCTGTAATTAAATAATAACAGCATATGACGAACAGGTTTTATTTCTTGAATAAAACGAAGGCACTTGATAAACTCAGGAAACACAACATTTCCTTGAAAGCTTAATGTAAACGTATACTAAGAAAAAAAGATAGTGTGCTGGTCACAAGTGGCAAAGATAATAATACATCAGTGTACAAAGTCATTATATCAGCACAACAAGTTATACTATGCAACACCTCCACTCTTGTTTGTAGATTTTAAAGACAGAATCGGTAATCAGCTACAATTACTCTCAAAGCATTCTTTGACAGTCCTTTCGTGAGCATGTCTGCCAGTTGATCTTCTGGCTTCACATAAGAAACAAGAACAGAATCGTCAGTTATTTTTTCACGAATGTAATGAAACTTTATATCGATATGTTCGATCCTTTTTTGGTGTTCATTGTCTCTCATTTATTGTAATGCACTTTCATTGTCCACAAAGATTGGTGTTGGTTGCGCCATGTTAAATCCAAGCTCCTATAAGAATTTACAAGTCCAGGTAATTTCAGCAACTGTATCAGATGCTGCAACATACTCTGCTTCTGCATCTGTCGTAAATCTGGAAAAACGTTTTAGCCTGCGAGATATAATAGGTCCACTTATCAGTGCACTGACATAGCCTGTTGTTGAACGATGAGTACCAATATCTCCAGCAAAATCAGCATCTGAATACACATTCTGCTAATATATATAAAAAATTAATAAATAAGTATTATTATTTTTAATCGAATTAATAAAAATATTATCAAATTTTATCTTTATAAATTTTGAAGTGAATGATTTGTCTTTCAGACTTAATTTACAGATCTTGTAAATTGTAAGTCAGTAGTAGCGTGAACTTATGTCGTTTTTCGCGTTCTCTATGCCGTTGAGATTTATGCTATTTAGTTATATGCTTCTTCTTCCACCATAAGTACTTCTCATTTTTGACCATGAATACAATACTGATTTTTATTGGACTTGATTGATTGATTGATTTTAACAGGGAAGCTAAAATAGCTTAGGTCTGACCTACTACTACCCGCACCGAAACCAGGTTTATTCTGTGGTATCGCTCCCTGTATATCTAGTAAAGCCAACCAGTGCCCTTAAATAGTGCAAGGAGTCCCTCTACCTGTTTTTGTTAAACACAATTTCTTCAGGTCTAGTTGTCCTGAAGATTCTGTATCTTTTACTCTCCAATGCCATGTATTCGAAGATTAGGTGTGATGCAGTTTCTTCACTCTCATCACAGATCCTACATGTAGGGTCCTCTTTCATTATACCCATTGTGAGTAGGTGTTTTTGACGTTCCCATGGCCGGTCATCAGTCCGGTCATGAGTTTGATCTCTTTTCTGTTCAATCCCAGGATTACAGAGCTTCTTTTAAAACATGGCTTGGACAACATTACCTCACCATGTTTTTGTTTATGGACCTTGGTCCAATATCCTACAGGCTCTTTCCTAAGCCAGTTCCATAGTTTTAATTTCATCATAGCCTTGGTGATTGTCAGTACAGGTTCCGGTCCAATAAATGGAGTTATTGTCCCATCGTAGCCAATCTATCAGCATGTTCATTGCCACAGATCCCTGAGTGGCCAGGGACTCACACTAGGTTTACCCGATTGCTTCCTCCTAGCTCCACCAGAGCCCTGTGGCAATCTGTAACAATCTTAGATCTTGTTGCAGGAGCTGCCAATGATTTCAGGGCTGTCTGGCTGTCTGAATAGATGTAGATCCTATGGTCATTGTAGCACCTACACATATTCTCCTCCCCACATGCCTTGATTGCAGTAATACAGAGGCCAGTTTTCCTAGAGAAATGATGCTCTCCAGTCTTGGCTGAAACCTGTACACCCCTGCCCCAATGCCTTGGTCTGTTTTCGACCCATCAGTGAACCAAACGATGTCCCCCGCATGGTGTCGAACTGTTTTTTCCCACTGCTCCCTACTTCCAATTATTATGTTGTATGGCTTGTCGAAGCAGTTGGGCCGGCTGAAGTGGCCATGCGGTTCTAGGCGCTGTAGTCTGGAATCACGAGACCGCTATGGTCGCAGGTTCGAATCCTGCCTCAGGCATGGATGTGTGTGATGTCCTTAGGTTATTTAGGCTTAGCTAGTTCTGAGTTCTAGGGGACAAATGACTTCAGAAGTTGAGTCCCATAGTGCTCAGAGCCATTTTGAAGCAGTTGGGAGTTATTATATAGTCGTCAGGCATTTCGCCAGCAATTCCTATATTTACCTCACTCACTATGTTAGTGTGTAATTCTGGATATCCGAATGGGACCCAGTTTTTACCAGTTTTAATTCTGTGTGCCCCAGCTGCTGCCTCCATCTTGACCCAAAGGAGAAGTGGAGGCATATCCAGCATGGCTTCCGTTCCAGCGGTTGGTGTGCTGCTAATTCCGCCTGTCATGGCTAAGCTGGCCAATCTCTGCACCTTAGCAAGCTCCTTAGCAGCTACCTGCTGTTCTACCTTCTTCCACCACACTACGGCCCTGTAGGAAAACCTAGGTCTAAACACTGTGGTGTATGTCCAGTGCATACCCCTAGGGCTTAGGCCCCAGTTTTTGCCACAAACCCTCCTAGTACTCACTAGAGTACTTTTTGCCTTGGAGCAGACGCTCTTAATGTGAGGGGTCCAAGTTAGCTTTTCATCCAAGGTTACTCCTAGATATTTCATTATCCCCTTCACCGGTAGAGTTTCATCGAAGAGCTTTAGATTCCAACTTGAGTGTTGAATATGTCTCTTCATAAATGGCACCACAACAGTCTTCTTATTATTAACTCTGAGATCCTGTTTAATGCACTATTTTTGCACAATGTCCAATCCTCCTTGTGCCATATTCCTAACTGTGTCAGTGAATTTGCCAAGTATTACTATGACAAGGTCCTCTGTGTATCCTTGGCATAAGCATTGTCTAGAATTTATGAAGGTCACTCCAAAAGAAATGCACACTATTTTTTTTAAATCCACCTTTATTCTACATGTTTGAAAGTTGTACAGTGTGTAGATACATCCTTTAGGAACAATACTTTCATTTCTCCACATAATTTCCATCCATCTCAATTGCCTTATGCCATCTTGGAACCAGCGCCTGTATACCCGCATGGTAAAATTCTGGACCAACCTGTTGGAGCCACTGTTGGGCAGCGTGTACAAGGGAGTCATCATCTTCAAACCTTGTTCCACGAAGAGAGTCTTTTAGTTTCCCAAAGAGATGATAGTCACATGGAGCCAGGTCAGGACTGTAAGGCAGGTGTTTCAGTGTTGTCCATCCGAGTTTTGTGGTCGTTTCCATGGTTTTTTGACTGACATGTGGCCATGCATTGTCGTGCAACAGCAAACACGACAGTCGAGTTTGAAGTTTCTTCAGTGTCATTACGTATGCATCAGAATTTATGGTGGCTCTACTTGGCATGATGTCCACAAACAAGAGTCCTACAGAATCGAAAAACACCATAGCCATAACTTTTCCAGCAGAAGGTGTGGTTTTGAATTTTTTTTTCTTGGGTGAATTTGCATGATGCCACTCCATTGATTGCCTCTTCGTCTCTGGTGAAAAATGATCAAGCCATGTTTCGTCACCTGTCACAGTTCTTCCAAGAAATTCATCTCCACCATTCTCGTACTATTGCAAAATTTCGCTGCGTACTGTTTTTCTTGTTTCTTTGTGAACCACTGTCAACATCCTGGGAAACCTCATGGCACAAACGTTTTTCAACGCCAACACTTTCAGTATTCTGCAAACACTTCCTTCCCCTAGCCCAACGTAGCATGACAATTCGTTCACTGTGATGCGTCTGTCAGCAGTCACCAATTCGTTAACTCTCTGCACATTGTCTGGAGTGTGTGCAGTACGAGACCTGCGACTGTGAGGACAATCCTCAATATTTCCATGCCCGCTTTCATCACGTAACCTGCTTGCCCACCGACTAACTGTACTACGATCGACAGCAGCATCTCCATACACCTTTTTCAACCACTTGTGGATGTTTTCCACTGTCTCGTTTTCAAAGCACAGGACTTCTATGACAGCACGTTGCTTCTGACGAACGTCAAGTATAGCAGCCATCTTGAAGACATGCTGTGACGGCGCCACTCAGGGGAACAGGTTTAACTAAATTTGAAAACAAGTGGGAAGGATGTATCTACCCATTGTAAAACTTTCACACATGCAGAATGAAAACTGTATTTTTATAAAAGTAGTGTGCATTTCTTTTGGAGTGACCCTCGTAGTTCCTCAATGAGTTTGTTCACCACTAGATTCCACAATAGAGGAGACAAAACTTCTTGTAGGCAGCCTCTAGTGGTGTCAATTACCATCTTTTCGATCATCATGGTAGCCTCTACCTTCATTCCACTAAGCATGGCCCTTGTCCACCTACATATAGTGGTCCCCAGGTCATGCACCTCTGCTGCCCTTACCATGGAATCAAAGGTCGTGTTACTGAAGGCCCCTCGATATCCAGGAAGATGCAGAGGGCTATTTCTTGAAAGTGAAGTGCTTTTTCCACCTTCCCAATGAGTTGGCGGACAGCTGTCTCACATAATTTACTTGGTTGGTATGCATGTTCGTTTGAGTGTAGAGGGACCCTACTTAGCCTCCTCTCCCCAACATACCCATTAACCAGTTTTTACAATGTGTTGAGAATGAAGGATGGAGGACAGACTTTTTGGTCTCATATCCTTGGCCTTGGTATGATCGATTCTCCCTGGCTTTGGAATGAAGACAACCTTCACTGCCCTCCAAGCATTGGGAATGATTCCTACTGCTAGGCTAACCCTGAAGAGCCTGCATAGGAGTCTTATGAGCTTTCCTCTTACCTGTTGCAGGAGAGCTGGAAAAATTCTATCTGGGCCATGTGACTTGTGCAGTTGGAATGTTCCCACCGCCCCCTGGAGTTTACTGAAGTTCTTACACTCCTTGGCCGATTCCCAGTTCGCTCTTCAAGTGCCTGAGAACTGTTGTCTCTCTATGGTCACGTACTGGTCTGTTTTGTCTGGCAGAGCATATTGAGGAAAGTGAGTCTTGATGAGAAATTCCAGGCTCTCATGTGCTCTCTTTGTATATTCCCCATCCTCCTTCCTCAACGTATCTCCTGGATTGGTTGGTACTCTAGTGAGAATCTTGTGAAGTCTGGTTTGTGCAGCTGTGCCCTCCACTTCCTCACAGAATGCCTTCCAGGATGCCTCCTTTGCTTGTCTGATTGCAAGATCGTAAGGGCCTCACGATATTTAGCCTATTGTCTTTACGTCTCGCAATATTAAACAGTGTCCGTACCTGTTTTCTTTGAATTTCCAGTTTGTTCCAAGGAACACTCCTATTTGTTTACTTCCTAGTGATTGTGCAGTTGTCCTGATATGAGGTCACTACGGCACAGGTAACAGCCCCTGCTACTTCCTCAAATTCCACTAGATTCCTTATCGAGGTTTTAATTTCCGATAAGTCTACGTCAAGGTCCCTCCTATTTATCTCCCAGTCTGTTTTCCTAGGATTCCTATAGGTCATGGTCTGTCTGATTCCCATTTCAACCTTGAATTTGATGTACATGTGGTCCGATGAGGATGGCTCCAACACCACATGCCATTGTTTGACATAGCTACCCACCATCATGGAACCAAAGGTTATGTCAATTACTTCTTCCCTTCTGCTATTCCTGAATGTAGGCTCATTGCCCCTATTCAGGACCTCTAAATTGTTAGCTAAAAGAAATTCAAGAAGGTACTCACCTCTACTGTTGGTGTCCTTGCTGCCCCACACTAGGTTGTGGGCATTGGCTTCGCATCCCACCAGCAGTTGCTCACATTGCTGATGGCAAGTCTCTACCAGTCTGCTCACCTCCAAAGGAGGAGGAGGGCTGTCTTCGTAAGGAAGGTGTGCTGAGGCCAAAATAATTTCCCTCATGATACCTTCCTCACATTGCTGCATTTTAATGATCACTAAGTCCCTAGAGCAGAAATCCATCACTGGCATGAAAAAAAGCCATTTCTTACATAGATGCATGTTCTGGAGTTTCTTAGATTCCTAGCATAGATCAGCTTACCTCAAGTGCCACCGAGGCACGATATACCCCCTAAATAGGGTTTTTGTATCAGGGCCACGTCCACTCCCTGTCTCCCCAGGCAGCGACTCAGGGCAGCAGAGGCTCCTTTACTGTGCTGCAGGTTAATCTGCAGAACCTCCAGGCTCCGTCTTGCTGCCATCTTTGAGAATCCTGATGGTGACCTGCGAGAACGCTAAAAACAGTTTCAGGTCTGTCTCCCACATTGTCTTCAGGGACTTCTCTCTGACCTCCACCACCAGGGTTCGTCCTTCTGGAGCAACCTTCTAGTTAATCACTCTCCAGTCTTCTGTCGAGACTTTTGGGTTCTGGGCCCCTATTTTTCCGAACAGATTATTAGGAGAGACTTCCTTAAGGATCTTAGATACCCATAATGATATCTTTGCGGTCTTCAGAAGCTCCGCTGCCATCTTAACCTGCAGCTTCGCAACTTCCCACAGGGATATAATGCGCTCCTTGTCCTTGAACCATTCCACCGTGTGCACTCCCTCACATACAAAAATGAGGGCACCACGATCTAGATAGACCCTCCTGAAGTTGGGTCCTGGGCTAGTGTCCCCCCCCCCCCCCAAACATTTCAAAGAGGGCCATCTGTACCAGTTCCTCCTGCTGCGAGGGGATGGCCACCAGTGGATAACCTTCCTGGATAACTGCCATCCTAAAACCGAGACTGCAGTACTATAGGTCTGTTTCCCTATTTCTTGTCTCAATTTTTTCTGGACTTATACAGGGAGGAGGGAGTCTTTGATTCCTCCCATATCCACTTACTACCTGTCTTTGACGTTGCGGGGGTCTGCATACCCCCTTCAACCTGAGACAGTTCTTTCCTGGGGGTCTTAGGTTCTAGTCCCTTTAATAAACTCCACTTGTCTTTAGGAAGCCATTCTTTCCCTTCCTTTTTCCTCTGTTCCCTGAACAGCTTCCTCCTCCGGGCCCCACACAAGGCTTTGATCTTAATCTGGTCTAGCTTCTCGGTTACAATTCCCACGTCTGGCTCAGGTCTAGACCCTGATTCAGTAGTGTGAATGCCTTCCATCGGTTCTCACCCAGATGTTTGGGTATCTGAGGTCTCAATTTGCCCCAAAGTTTGTTTTTCTTTATTCCCTTTAATCGTGTCGATATTGGTCCCACGAGATTTGGGGATCTAGAAGGTCCACACCACGAATACCCTGCATGGTATAAGGCTAATTACTCGGGGAGGTCGCTCGGTATCCCTGAGACTCCATTTTCGACATATCTTCCCATCAGCACGGATCACATCACACCTTGGGCTGGGATAGGGAATTGGGTAGGACTAGGAGTGGTTAGGGAAGATGGGACGTTGTGGGACACTCTTAGTCTGATCCATCAGCTGAGGCCTTTCTGGCAGTAGATCCTCTACCTTCGGCATAGCCTTCAGTTTCCCATAGGTATGCAAGCCTCTCCACCCACACGGACAGTGCTTCGTCAAGGTGGTGTCCCCTGGAGAGGTTTATTGAACTTCATCTTCAGATGCAGGCAGCTACAGTGACATGACAATAGCGTAATGCACGGAAGAAAATAAAAACTTTCGTGGTTTTGCACTAATAAGAATCCTCACACTTCACATTTTCATAAAAATTATTATTCAGATATCACAAATTCTACTACACACTTCTCACAAAAAATACATCTTCTCCCTACGAAGACTAAAGACAGAGTCTTCTGAAAAATTGGACAAAATTTCCATCATTTGTCATTCACCTTCCGACGTATAAAAATACATATTTGCCAACGCTTACAGCGGTCGCGCTAGTGTTTATTATCATTGGTTTTTAACTTTTGTCATAGTGTGTTGGGGCTTTTCCTTATTTATCTATACAATTGCCCCCACACTGTGCAGTGACATGCAATGGAGGCGCACAGTGTTTTGTGTACACTCCTACAGCTTAATTTAAATTTTGCCAAAAGGAGTACAATGACCTTTATTTGTCGGCGTATTTTTCTTTGTATATTGGGTTGGAGATGTCAGCTTGTCTTGCTTACACATTATCTTACAGGAAATACATAACTTACATACGGAATGATAATTCATTAAGTATTTACATGAGAGCGCTGCAAGAGTTGCCACTTGTCCTTTTGGCAACATTGCCAGTCCCTATGTGCATGCACACAAAATATGTTTGTTGTCTGTGCAAGAGCCGTTAATGCTCCACGCATTATTGTGTATGGTCATTCGTGCTTCCACTCGCACATGCGATTGGATACCACTGTATACATCATCGTTCACTTTGTCATGAAAATCGGTTTAGTCTTCGAAGTTTTGTTAGTCATCTTTTCAAGATGACTTGATATACACTTAAAATTCACATAAACATTTTGACATAACAATGCATATTACAACGGCTTACATCTAAGGCTGACATTCCATCCATTATTTGTATTAAACGTTGAAAATTCTTAAATACTAAAACATTACAAGATTCCTTCTTCAATTACAGTTACTAGTTGATGTAGTTTGTTTGTTAACTCAAAAAAAATCCTTCATACATAAATATATATAACTTATTTATATTTCATTACATTGCGTTACTATATATGCATTTAGTGCATCCACATTTTATTTTGCAGTCGTGCACACATCAGTTATGAGAGTTTAATATTTTCCGAGGGAGAAATAGAGAAAAAACATTTACATCAGGATTCTACATTACGCGTTGCTGGCTTAACTACACTTTGGCGCCGCTTCCTGCTTTAGGGAGGGAATAAGGAGTTACTATTCTATTGATCCCCCCATGAACCATGGACCTTGCCGTTGGTGGGGAGGCTTGCATGCCTCAGCGATACAGATGGCCGTGCCGTAGGTGCAACCACAACGGAGGGGTATCTGTTGAGAGGCCAGACAAACATGTGGTTCCTGAAGAGGGGCAGCAGCCTTTTCAGTAGTTGCAGGGGCAACAGTCTGGATGATTGACTGATCTGGCCTTGTAACATTAACCAAAACGGCCTTGCTGTGCTGGTACTGCGAACGGCTGAAAGCAAGGGGAAACTACAGCCGTAATTTTTCCCGAGGACATGCAGCTCTACTGTATGATTAAATGGTGATGGCGTCCTCTTGGGTAAAATATTCCGGAGGTAAAATAGTCCCCCATTCGGATCTCCGGGCGGGGACTACTCAGGAGGACGTCGTTATCAGGAGAAAGAAAACTGGCGTTCTACGGATCGGAGCGTGGAATGTCAGATCCCTTAATCGGGCAGGTAGGTTAGAAAATTTAAAAAGGGAAATGGATAGGTTAAAGTTAGATATAGTGGGAATTAGTGAAGTTCGGTGGCAGGAGGAACAAGACTTTTGGTCAGGTGATTACAGGGTTATAAATACAAAATCAAATAGGGGTAATGCAGGAGTAGGTTTAATAATGAATAAAAAAATAGGAGTGAGGGTTAGCTACTACAAACAGCATAGTGAACGCATTATTGTGGCCAAGATAGACACAAAGCCCATGCCTACTACATTAGTACAAGTTTATATGCCAACTACCTCTGCAGATGATGAAGAAATAGATGACATGTATGATGAGATAAAAGAAATTATTCAGGTAGTGAAGGGAGACGAAAATTTAATAGTCATGGGCGACTGGAATTCGTCAGTAGGAAAAGGGAGAGAAGGAAACATAGTAAGTGAATATGGATTGGGGGGAAGGAATGAAAGAGGAAGCCGCCTTGTAGAATTTTGCACAGAGCATAACTTAATCATAGCCAACACTTGGTTCAAGAATCATAAAAGAAGGTTGTATACCTGGAAGAATCCTGGAGATACTAACAGGTATCAGATAGATTATATAATGGTAAGACAGAGATTTAGGAACCAGGTTTTAAATTGTAAGACATTTCCTGGGGCAGATGTGGATTCTGACCACAATCTATTGGTTATGAACTGCAGATTGAAACTGAAGAAACTGCAAAAAGGTGGGAATTTAAGGAGATGGGACCTGGATAAACTGAAAGAACCAGAGGTTGTACAGAGTTTCAGGGAGAGCATAAGGGAACAACTGACAGGAATGGGGGAAAGAAATACAGTAGAAGAAGAATGGGTAGTTCTGAGGGAAGAAGTAGTGAACGCAGTAGAGGATCAAGTAGGTAAAAAGACGAGGGCTAATAGAAATCCTTGGGTAACAGAAGAAATATTGAATTTAATTGATGAAAGGAGAAAATATAAAAATGCAGTAAATGAAGCAGGCAAAAAGGAATACAAACGTCTCAAAAATGATATCAACAGGAAGTGCAAAATGGCTAAGCAGGGATGGCTAGAGGACAAATGTAAGGATGTAGAGGCTTGTCTCACTAGGGGTAAGATAGATAGTGCCTACAGGAAAATTAAAGAGACCTTTGGAGAGAAGAGAACCACTTGTATGAATATCAAGAGCTCAGATGGCAACCCAGTTCTAAGCAAAGAAGGGAAGGCAGAAAGGTGGAAGGAGTATATAGAGGAGTATACAAGGGCGATGTACTTGAGGACAATATTATGGAAATCGAAGAGGATGTAGATGAAGACGAAATGGGAGATAAGATACTGCGTGAAGAGTTTGACAGAGCACTGAAAGACCTGAGTCGAAACAAGGCCCCGGGAGTAGACAACATTCCATTTGAACTACTGATGGCCTCGGGAGAGCCAGTCATGACAAAACTCTACCATCTGGTGAGCACGATGTATGAGACAGGCGAAATACCCTCAGACTTCAAGAAGAATATAATAATTCCAATCCCAAAGAAAGCAGGTGTTGACAGATGTGAAAATTACCGAACTATCAGTTTAATAAGTCACAGCTGCAAAATACTAAGGCGAATTCTTTATAGACGAATGGAAAAACTGATAGAAGCCGATCTCGGGGAAGATCAGTTTGGATTCCGTAGAAATGTTGGAACACGTGAGGCAATACTGACCTTACGACTTATCTTAGAAGAAAGATTAAGAAAAGGCAAACCTACGTTTCTAGCATTTGTAGACTTAGAGAAAGCTTTTGACAATGTTAACTGGAATACTCTCTTTCAAATTCTGAAGGTGGCAGGGGTAAAATACAGGGAGCGAAAGGCTATTTACAGTTTGTACAGAAACCAGATGGCAGTTATAGGAATCGAGGGGCATGAAAGGGAAGCAGTGGTTGGGAAAGGAGTAAGACAGGGTTGTAGCCTCTCCCCGATGTTATTCAATCCGTATATTGAGCAAGCAGTAAAGGAAACAAAAGAAAAATTCGGAGTAGGTATTAAAATTCATGGAGAGGAAGTAAAAACTTTGAGGTTCGCCGATGACATTGTAATTCTGTCAGAGACAGCAAAGGACTTGGAAGAGCAGTTGAACGGAATGGACAGTGTCTTGAAAGGAGGATATAAGATGAATATCAACAAAAGGAAAACGAGGATAATGGAATGTAGTCAAATTAAGTCGGGTGATGCTGCGGGAATTAGATTAGGAAATGAGACACTTAAAGTAGTAAAGGAGTTTTGCTATTTAGGGAGTAAAATAACCGATGATTGTCGAAGTAGAGAGGATATAAAATGTAGACTGGCAATGGCAAGGAAAGCGTTTCTCAAGAAGAGGAATTTGTTAACATCGAGTATAGATTTAAGTGTTAGGAAGTCGTTTCTGAAAGTATTTGTATGGAGTGTAGCTATGTATGGAAGTGAAACATGGATGATAACTAGTTTGGACAAGAAGAGAATAGAAGCTTTCGAAATGTGGTGCTACAGAAGAATGCTGAAGATAAGGTGGGTAGATCACGTAACTAATGAGGAGGTATTGAATAGGATTGGGGAGAAGAGAAGTTTGTGGCACAACTTGACTAGAAGAAGGGATCGGTTGGTAGGACATGTTTTGAGGCATCAAGGGATCACAAATTTAGCATTGGAGGGCAGTGTGGAGGGTAAAAATCGTAGAGGGAGACCAAGAGATGAATACATCAAGCAGATTCAGAAGGATGTAGGTTGCAGTAGATACTGGGAGATGAAGAAGCTTGCACAGGATAGAGTAGCATGGAGAGCTGCATCAAACCAGTCTCAGGACTGAAGACCACAACAACAACAACAACATTCTATTGATTTATGGATTACTAAGGAAATGCTGTTCATACTTTCTTAAATCACTCATCAAGGAGGTCCTTTTTCATGGAAACAAAACGTATTATGTTTGTTTACGTGTAGCTTTGTGTTTGTAACACAGAAGTTTTTGCATTACCTCATGGTTATCTCTTTACAATTACATGGAAATGCTGTCGATTATATTCACATGTCATGTGATAGGAAGTGATTAGTTTTATTTGACATCACATGCCTCCATGTTTATGTACACTTTGTAGTCAGTAGGTAGGGGGAATATATTTAATAGTTGCACTCCGATGATGTGTATTGTTGTTCTTCAATTGCTTGATGACCAAAATATTCACACAGACATATTAATAACTAAATCATTTCTTTGAGGTGCGGCCCATTTTTTCATTTGGTACCTATAACACCCACTGTAAATCTCTTCTTCTACGCGTGTCGATGCACTGGTCGCTGCAATATAAAAAAAATAACTAACTTAAAAAATAATTGTGTTTTGTAGCTCATAGGCCTCTCATATACTTGGTCATCACATTCGTTTGCAGACATTTTTCATATTTCATTCTCATTTGTTTATATATTTATTCACTGTCATTTTTATTCTTTTTATTCATTTACCCTGCAAAGAAAGTTACTTTGACATCTCCTAGGGTATCTTATCTTTTGTTAGCTAACACGTCCCGTATGTTTCATTGTAATGATTTCTTTTTAATTATAATTACTATGTATATATCTTAGTATTGATGCAACTTCGCATGTTGATATAATATTATATTCTTTCGTTCACTGATAGTAAATATAGTTGTTATGTGTTATTATTTATTTTGACATTGAGTTTGATCCTTGTTCAGCTTTCTATTTGGTTGCGCCGTGGGTTAGCCTGCTGCACTTGTGCCAGGTCAATGTCTCTTCCCTAGTACTGGTGTAAGCGTGCATTGTCAAGCGTGCACAGCTGATTCATATGCTGCTCCAGTTTGCATTTTGCTTTAAGTGAAGCTGTGTTTTTACACTTACTTCTAATCAAATGTTTGTCTTTGCTTACAAAACAAGAAAATTCCTCATGTCTATACACATTTCATTCAAAAATAAGTATAATATTTTTTTTATTTATAAAACTATAACATTACTTATAAATATACTTTATGACAAGAAAACTGCTGCAAAAAGCTTTTAAGTCTTTTTGAGGGTGGAGACCTTTGTCTCCTTGTTTTTTCACCTACCTACCTATAACTTCCAGGATAAGGTATTTTTAGAATAATATAGGCCCTGAGTATAGTAATTGCCAGTTTTTATTAAGCTTACCAGTCTTTGTCCATTTGGGATGTGTTCTCAAGAGGACTCGTAGCCCTTCAAAAAATGTGTAACCAGTTTTAATTTTTTGCTGTATATTCTCTTTCTGAATTCTGCTATATTCTCCAGTGTGATCATTGCTTGCTTGATTTTATCCTGTATAGTTAACTCTCTAGTAGGTAATTTTGGTATGGGTGATTCCCATTCATCAGTTTGGTTTGTGTTAAACTTCAGTTCATTAGGAGTGAAACCTGTGGAAGAGTGGGGGAGATTGTTTGCTATTTACATAAATGGAGTCACGTGTTCAATCCTTTGTGAATGGTTATTATGAGCTTATGTCCTTATAAATGTATTGAATTTCTTAAACACCCTCTCCACGGGACTTGATTCTGGATGGGAAAAAACTTACCAAGATGTACTTAATGCACTGTGTATTCATTAATTGTTTCTATTTTCTTCCTATGAAATTGGCTGCATTGTCTGTCAATATTACTTTTGGTCTCCTATTCGTAAAGAATTCAGTTCCCCTTATGATGCTACTGGCTGTAGTGGTTTTGATAGCATAAAGTTTGATGTATTTTGTGAAAATATCATAAAGTGCTATTATGTATTTGACACTTCCTTTTGCTATGGGATATGGCCCTGTGAGAAACCATCTCTAGTGGAGCTTTGGTTATTATGGGGTGTAGTTCTGTAAACTTTGACATAATGGATTGTTCCGTTCTTTGGCAAATAGCACACTTTCTTAATATTTGTGAAACACGTCGTTGTAAATTAGGAAATGTTGTCAGTGCGTTGTGTTACTCCATTGTGTCACCATACTTCATGTGTATATTTGATAAATTCGTCGATATATTCTTCTGGAAGGCATACACTGCAATGGTTAGAACTTTTGTGCTTCTGGCGAAACAAAACGCCTTTGTATAACTGATACCATTTACTTACCTTCTTATGGTTTGCCTCCTTGCTTCTCTAATCGTACGAAACATGTTTGAAAATCTGATTGCCCCCACCTCTTATAAGGTCTACGGTATGGGGCTCAACTATGACCAATTCAGGTTTTCCTACGGTGTAGTCTGATCTAC
This sequence comes from Schistocerca cancellata, assembly GCF_023864275.1. Lineage (NCBI taxonomy): Eukaryota > Metazoa > Arthropoda > Insecta > Orthoptera > Acrididae > Schistocerca > Schistocerca cancellata. Next base: position 187,751,924 of record NC_064633.1, read on the forward strand.
TTCTGTGCATGGTACAATTTCTGTTAGTTGTACTGTGTGATTGTTTCTCCAGTTTGTATCCTTGCATGGTACAATTTCTGTCAGTTGTACTGTGTGATTGTTTCTCCAGTTTGTATCCTTGCCAGCTTGCAACATATTTTCTCGAGTGGTCATATGGCTGTTGTGAAATGTAGCCGTATTGTGATTTTGTTGTGCAAAGGTTGGCTGCGGTACGGCGTGTGGCATGTTATTGTTGTCGCCGCGCGCCGGCCATTGGTGCTGCTGACTGTTTTTATTTACACGTGGTGCGTGATTTTGAGGTTAGGGGATTGAAATTTGCTTGTTGATGGTAATCGTTTCTGTTATATGGAATGTTTCGATTAAATCTTTTGTTCTTGTCATTTCCATTCCCATATCCATTACTGCAATTAATGTATCCTTGCGGTTGCGTGTGCCAACTTTGATGTATGTTCACGTCTGCCTTTTTTGTATTGACTATTCGAGTTATGTTGTTGTGGTGTTTGGCTGTCTGACGCTCTGTTTGTTATTACTCTCTCCTCATATATTAGGTCGATTAGGTCTAAAATGGATAGAAAATATTCTGTGTCGTGCTCAGTAACTCATTTTTCACGATTGTGTGATGACAAACGACTTTTAACAATTTTTAAAACATCAACATGAGAAATAGGATTCGTCCAATACGTGTTTTATTGAGATACTTCTCAAAATACCCTTGCTAGCTACCGTATTTGCTATTAAAAGGGGAGGGGTTAAAAACCTCTCGCCTAGTTACAGCTAGTTACAGTACATGGCATAGCTCCAGGCAGTATATCAAATCAGACTTTCAAAGCAGTGCGTTCAATTAACAATGTAAATATTGCAAGCTTTAGGGAAAGCCTACAGCAGCTAGATTAGAATGAAGTGTATAAGGAACCCGATGCAAACTTGAAATATAACTTATTTCACGATACATTTTTAAGGGTATTTGAAAGTTGTTTTCCCAAGAAAATAGTTAAACATAATTCGAAGAAAACAAGTAAAAAACCTTGGCTAACTAAAGGAATAAGAATATCTTGCAACCATAAAAGAGAACTGTATCTAACAGAAAGAGGAACTACTGACCCCGAAATTGTTCAATATTATAAAAACTATTGTGCGGTACTAGGAAAAGTTATTAAAAAGTCCAGAAGCATATGTAGCATGTCTGAGATCAGTAACTCTGATAACAAAATTAAAGCAATTTGGAATATTATTGAAGGGGAAACAGGGCAACCAAGAGCACAGGAAGACTTTAGTGCCATAAAACTGGATGACAAGTGTACTAACAAACAATCAGAAATTACAAATATTTTCAATAATCATTTTTTAAATGTTGTGGAGAAAAGAGGATCTAGATCTGCACTAGAAGAGGCAAGGCTACTAATAGAAGAGGCCATACCTGTGCAGTTTGAAACAACTGTAATTCTACAAACCTCTCCTTCTGAAATCGGTAAAATAATAAACTCACTGAAAAGTAAAAGCTCTTACGGAATTGATGGCATTTCCAGCAAGGTACTTAAAGCTTGTTCCCCACAGATAAGCAGAATTCTCAGCCACGTATGTAGTAGCTCTTTGGAGCAGGGTGTTTTTCCCAATAGACTGAAATATGCCATTGTAAAACCATTGCATTAAAAAGGGGGATACGTCGGATATCAGCAACTACCGCCCAATCTCTCTTCTGACAGCCCTATCAAAAATTTTTGAGAAAGTAATGTATTCAAGAGTAGCCTCCCATTTTTGTAAAAATAAAGTACTAACAAAATGTCAGTTTGGTTTTCAGAAAGTCTTTTCAACAGAAAATGCTATATACGTTTTCACTGATCAAATATTAAATGCTCTGAGTAATCAGACATCACCCATTGGTGTTTTTTGTGATCTCTCAAAGGCCTTTGATTGTGTAAATCGTGGAATTCTTTTAGATAAGCTAAATCATTATGGTTTGAGTGGGGCAGTGCACAAATGGTTTAATTCATACTTAACTGGAAGAATGCAGAAAGTTGAAATAAGTGGTTCATGTAATGTTAAAACAACAGCTGATTCCTCAAAATGGAGGGCTATCAAGTACGGGGTCCCACAGGGTTCAGTCTTAGGTCCTTTACTGTTCTTGATATACATTAATGACTTACCATTCCACATTGATGAAGATGCAAAGTTAGTTCTTTTTGCTGATGATACAAGTATGGTAATAACATCCAAAAACCAATAACTAAGTGATGTAATTGTAAATGATGTTTTTCACAAAATTATAAAGTGGTTCTCAGCAAACGGACTCTCTTTAAATTTCCATAAAACACAGTATATACAGTTCTTTACATTAAATGGCACAACTCTAGTAATAAATATAGACTATGAACAGAAGTCTGTAGCTAAGGTAGAATTTTCAAAATTTTTAGGTGTGTCCATTGATGAGAGGTTAAACTGGAAGCAACACATTGATGGTCTGCTGAAACGTCTGAGTTCAGCTATGTATGCTATTAGGGTTATTGCAAATTTTGATGATAAGAATCTCAGTAAATTAGCTTACTATGCCTACTTTCATTCACTGCTTTCGTATGGCATCATATTCTGGGGTAATTCATCGTTGAGTAGAATAGTATTCATTGCTCAAAAACGTGTAATCAGAATAATTGCTGGAGCCCACCCACGGTCATCCTGCAGACATCTATTTAAGGATCTATGGATCCTCACAGTAACCTCACAGTATATATATTCACTTATGAAATTTGTTGTTAATAATCCGACCCAGTTCAAAAGTAATAGCAGTGTGCATAGCTATAACATCAGGAGAAAGGATGATCTTCACTATGCAGGGTTAAATCTGACTTTGGCACAGAAAGAGGTAAATTATGCTGCCACAGAAGTTCAAATGGTTCAAATGGCTCTGAGCACTAAGGGACTTAACATCTATGGTCATCAGTCCCCTAGAACTTAGAACTACTTAAACCTAACTAACCTAAGGACAGCACACATCACCCAGTCATCACGAGGCAGAGAAAATTGCTGACCCCGCCGGGAAGCCGCAGAAGTCTTTGGTCACCTACCAAACAGCATCAAAAGCCTGACAGAGAGCGAACTAACATTTAAAAATAAATTAAAAGAATTTCTAGATGACAACTCCTACTCACTAGCTGAATTTTTAGATATAAATTAAGGGGAAAAAATTAAACATTAGCGTCATGCAATATTTTGTGTAAAGTAATATCTTGTACAGAAATCTTTCATTAACCTGACATGTTCCACATCATTACGAAGTGTCGTACTCATGATCTGTGGAACAAGTATTAATCTAATCTAATCTAACCTAATCTAAGTCTGTCCTGTATGGCTTCTGACCAGTATTTGTCAAAAAATGCCCGTTAAAATTGTAAATATGTGGCACAACGCTCAGCCTACAAAAGTACATCACCTTGCGTGTACCCAACAACAAACCTGATCTTTTGTGCTTCCATCCAATTTCTAGGTAACACATGTCAAAAAGCACTAATAAATACATCAGGGTTCATCCTCTTACCTTCACTCGTAAACGTTGGGAATTGACGGTATCTTGATAGACCTTCCTCAGCAAACATAGTGGACAAACTGTTTGCATTTTGTGCTGTGTTTACATAGCTGTCATAATTATTTACTTTTCTCGTAGGTACTGATTCTGGTGTTATGCCATGTAAACTTGCACTCTGTGGTCTGTCATTACTACTGGCATTGTTTGTAGCGTTTGCAATGATCTGTGTGCATACATTACTTTGGTTTGCTGTGGCTGGCTCTTTGTTTATGTGTTCGACTTGTGTCTCTGTAACACTTTCACCTAAGTAGTTGCGTATCCTGTGTTTTGTAGCTTGTAAATTGGTGTTCACTTTGTCGATAATGTCATTTACGTTTTGCTGAATAACTTTTTCAAGTAGATCATTGATTAATCTACATTTCTTCACTACTTTATCCGCTGCAGTACTGGTTTTGTCCGAAGTACCTGCTTCAGCTTGCGGAATTACATCAGACAAATTTTCACTAATTTTTCTCTTTCCTTTTTGGCACAGACTGATTCGATTTCAAGTGATGCTACTTTTAAAGTGTGTTTGTCAGTAGCTATTGGTACATTTTCGTAATCCTTATGCAGTTTTTTCACTATGGTACTGATGTTCTTTACTGTTGAAGTTAATTGTGTTTGTGTAGCTTCCAGGTTTGTGTGTGTTTCTTTAATCGCTTTTATTTGCTGCTCTACTTTTTCATTCTGCTAGTTAAGAGTGTCTAATTTCTTTTTTATTTCCGTAATGTCATTGTTTACTTCGAAAAGTACATCTTGCTTTAGCTGTTTTTCCATGTCTTTAAATTTTACAATCATTTCTTCGTGAAAATTCTTTATCAAATCATTGATCTCTTTGTGTTACTGTATCCTGAAAATCTTTTAAAACTTGTTTCTGCTCTTGTTTTATGTTGTTTATGTCTTGTGTGACTATGGCAAGGGTTTGAGACAAACTGTCAAATTTTGTATTTATGTTTGTATGCAAATTGGTGTTTGTATTTTTTATGTCTGCACGCAATTTGGTGTAACTGGTGTTCATACTATCGAGTTTTTTAAGTATTGCGGCAAGTGCGGTATTGTGGTTTGCTATTTAGTGTACTGTACTTTAGTTGTTAACAACTGTATTTTCTAAATTGACATTTGGATTTCATATGATGGGTGATGGTAAAGCGTCATAAAAAATCATGTTATCTTCGCTTTCCATGTTTTCCTGTGCGAGCAGAATGATGCTCACAGAGATATATGATGTAGTTTCATCTATTGTCATCAGCCTAACATCAAAGTTAGAACTCTGTGAAAGCGCACTAGCACTTGTTGCTTCGGTTATGTTCATCTCTGAACTACTTAACACTTCTGAGTGTGGAAGACGTGGCACTATTACTTCAGACATACTGTATTGCAATTGTATGCCATCTTGGCTCATTGCGTTTTCGCCATTTTTATGAATAATGGAAACTATTTTTGTGCCATTTTGACTGCATATTAAAATTAAAATTTTGAAAAATAGAAAAATGAAATATGTTATTTTTGGAAATTAAATCATACGATTTACATGTCGTCAAGCGTTAATTGACTACTTTTATGATGCATGAAATGTTGTGATACAAAAACTTCAAACATTTCTCACACTAATCATTACGTAAAATTTCTGAAAATTCATTACAATACATTTAAGAAGGGAAATTAACGAAAAGGATGTCTAATTACAACACAGGAAACGCTACCAAGCATAGCTAAGCAAGTGGTTGTGTAGCGGTCCTACCTTTGCTGAAATGAAACAAACAGAGTATTTCCAAAATTTTCCATAAATTCCAGTTTCACTTTTGATTCCCTTTTGAATTGGTTACTTTATCCACAAGAATGTTTGGTTATGGTTATTTTGCTCCCAGTCGTGATGTTGCACATGAAAATTTAAAAATAATTGTTCTTGTTGTTTGCGTTGTGTCTTCAGTCCTGAGACTGGTTTGATGCAGCTCTCCATGCTACTCTCTCCTGTGCAAGCTTCTTCGTGTATTCATCTCTTGGTCTCCCTCTACGATTTTTACCCTCCACACTGCCCTCCAATACTAAATTGGTGATCCCTTCATGCGTCAGAACGTGTCCTACCAACCAATCCCTTCTTCTAGTCAAGTTGTGCCACAAACTTCTCTTCTCCCCAATCCTATTCAATACCTCCTCATTAGTTATGTGATCTACCCATCTAATTTTCAGCATTCTTCTGTAGCACCACATTTCGAAAGCTTCTATTCTGTTCTTGTCGAAACTATTTATCGTCCACGTTTCACTTCGGTACATGCCTACACTCCATACAAATACTTTCAGAAACGAGTTCCTGACATTTAAATCTATACTCGACGTTAACAAATTTCTCTTCTTCAGAAACGCTTTTCATGCCTTTGCCAGTCTACATTTTATATCCTCTCTACTTCGACCATCATCAGTTATTTTGCTCCCCAAATAGCAAAACTCCTTTACTACTTTAAGTGTCTCATTTCCTAATCTAATTCCCTCAGCATCACCCGACTTAATTCGACTACATTCAATTATGCTCATTTTGGTTTTGTTGATCTTATATCCCCTTTTCAAGACACTGTCCATTCCGTTCAACTGCTCTTCCAAGTCCTTTGCTGTCTCTGATAGAATTACAATGTCATCGGCGAACCTCAAAGTTTTTATTTCTTCTCCATTGATTTTAATACCTACTCCAAATTTTTCTTTTCTTCTTTTCTTTACTGCTTGCTCAATATACAGATCGAATAACATCGGGGAGAGGCTACAACCTTTCCTCTCTCCCTTCCCAACCACTGTTTCCCTTTCATGTCCCTCAACTCTTATAACTTCTATCTGGTTTCTGTACAAATAGGAAATAGCTTTTTACTCCCTGTGTTTTACCCCTGCCACCTTCATAATTTGAAATAGAGTATTCCAGTCAAAAGTTTTCTCTAAGTCTACAAATGCTAGAAACGTAGGTTTGCCTTTCCTTAATCTAGCTTCTAAGATAAGTCGTAGGGTCAGTATTGCCTCATATGTTCCAACATTTCTACGGAATCCAAACTGATCTACCCCAAGGTTGGCTTCAACTAGTTTTTCCATTCGTCTGTAAAGAATTCGCGTTAGTATTTTGCAGCTGTGACTTAGTACCTGTAAAAAATTTCATACAATGTCATAAATAATTATGAACATCTTACTTTATACACAACTGGTTTCATGGCTTTCTCTCTGTCCTGTCACGGTCTCCGGTTGTGCAAATATATACAAAAAATTAATAAATAAATATTATTATTATTAATTGAATAAATTATAATATTATGAAATTTGATTTTTATAAATTTTGAAATCAATGAATTGTCTTTCAGTCTCAATTTACAAATCTTGTAAATTGTTTGTCAGTAGTAGCACCAACTTACATCGACTTTTGGGTTCTCTATGCCACTGAAATTTAGGCAATTTAGTTATATGCTTCTTCTTCTGCCATAAGTACTACTCATTTTTGACTGTGAACACAATACTGAATTTTATCGGACTTCCTCTTCAGACTCAGGAAGCTATAGTGAGATGACGTTAGCATTATACACAGAAGAAAATAAAAACTTTCGTGGTTTTGCACTAATAAGAATCCTTACACTTCATATTTTCATAAAAATTATTATTCAGATATCAGAAATTCTACTACACACTTCTCACAAAAAATACATCTTCTACCTATGAGGAATAAAGACAGAGTCTTCTAAAAAATTGAACAAAATTTCCATTATTTGCTGAGCACTGCCCAACATACAACTGTACCCTGTAATCAGTGGGTGTTCCATAATGCTTGAAATTGTTCATATTGAATTTTTTAAGGGTTGACTAGTATATTCCTCTCGGCAGGTAAACAGGTCCTTGATTACATGGTCTTGCTCGATTTCAAAAAAATGGTTCAAAAGGCTCTGAGCACTATGGGCCTTAACTTCTGAGTCATCAGTCCCCTAGAACTTAGAACTACTTAAACCTAACTAACCTAAGGACATCATACACATCCATACCCGAGGCAGGATTCGAACCAAAGACAATTGCAGTCACATGGTTCCAGACTGTAGCGTCTAGAACTGCTTGGCCACCCCAGCCAGCTTGCTCGATTTTCAATCCTACAAAGGAACTGTGATTTTCAACCACAATTTGAAAATGAGTTGTGAATTCTTCAAGTATTACATTTATATTTGCTCGCAATTAATCTATCATCAACAAAAAATAGCCAAAAACAGTTCTTGGCCATCAGCATGAAATATATAAAATACATAATTATCTGAATTAAGTTGTTTGAAATCAAAATAATCAATACACAGAAACTTCCTGGCAGATTCTGGAATCAATAAACAGATCAAATTTTTGATTCCAACATCGAGGAGACTGCTTCAGTCCAAATTTGCAGGCTAATTTCGTGTTTTCATTAATGAAACCTTCAGGCTATTTCATGAATTTATCTTCTTGCAAACCACCATTGAGAAAAGCAGTATTCACGTCACTGTATTTTGCTGCATGTGCATATCACAAACTCCTGCCAAAGCCAAAAGAATATGAAATGATTCACATCAAACAACAAGTGAAAAGGTTTCTCCATAATCAAGTCCAGGATTCTGAGAATACCCATTTGCATATAATCTACTCACAACCAATAGCCTGCCGATCTGGAGATAGATCCACTAAAAGCCAGGTATTATTTAGCACCAATGAAGGCATTTCAGCTTTCATTGATTTTTACAACTTATTAGAGGCTCCAGACACTATCGCCTCCCTTAAAGTTTGGGGTTCATTAAAGACTGCCACATAAACAACATTGTTTCTGAAAAGAACTGGAGAGCAGGGTTCATCATGGTTTCTAATATTTATTCCTGACTGAGCAGCCTTCTTAGTAGCATAGGATCCCTAGTTTTTTGAACCTCATGTAACAGTTATCCTCTGTGTTACAGAATCATACAGCCTATATATGTTACTATAGCAATAGTAACCAATCACTACCATCTTCTTTGATTTACTTTGAAATTTAGATCGAAACTATTTCAGAGTATGCATAAAGCATTCAACACCAAATCTCCTCATATGTTTTAATGATGTTACCCTCCTCAACCATTTCTCATAAGGCACCATATCACTGTTAAATACCTCAATGCTATTATTGTTGAATGTGATTTCCAAACAGTTACTGGCTGCGGCTCCCACTGAAATAAGATTTTTTTGTTTTGTACCAGATACATAAATGTATCCTCCAATGTATGAGGTTCCCATACACCATTTATGGATGTATTTAACTAGTCAGGTCCAATACGTTCAGCATTAACAACCATGTTGTCTCCTATCTGAACTTCTGAAGTCATTTAAGCATTAAAAACCATTCCTTGTGTGATGCCATGGGTTTTGATGCAGTGATATCAGGAAGCCAAACGTTATCACAATTAGTATCCAATATGTTCTTGATTTCTGCTCTCAGAGCTTGCTGTTTGTATTCTTGATTTTCTCTTGACAATTTCGCCAGTCGTTTCTTGCACTCAGCCTTATAATGACATTTCTTAAGACAAAAATAGCTCTTAACTTTCTTCTTATTCAGAAACAGGGCGAGGTGACACTGTTCTTAACACAATGGACTTGCAATCGGGAGGACAACAGTTCAAACCCACATTTGGCCATCTTGGTTTAGATTTTATGTGATTTCCCTAAATCGCTTCAGGCCAATGCCAGGATGGTTCCTTTGAAAGGGTATAGCCAATTTCCTTCGCCATCCTTTCCTAATCCAATGGGACCGATAACTTCACTGTTTGGTCTCCTCCCCCAAACCAACAAACAATCTTATTCACAAAACTTTTTTCTTAAATTGGTTTGCAAACGCTGATCCTTGCCTTTATCCCTTTTGTCATTGCCATTAACAGCAGCGAATGCAGATGCTGTTCCTTAAATATGTGACAAATGTTGCTCTTTCTTTAGTAGGCTTGCTATTAAATTGTCAAAAGTCAGCTTGCTTTCATCACACTACTCCTAAGCTTTAACAAACGAACCATATTTTTGCCATTATTCCATCTAAAACTTTGGCAGTCTTGTCTGCATCTCCCACTGGTTCACCAACATCTGTAAGAGACTGTGATAATGCTTTATTAATATTCTACACAATAGTATCACAGAGTGACATCTTGTAATTAAAGATATGTTGTTTCAATGCTACTTTATTTGTTGCAGATTGCTGCTCATGAACTATCTTAAGACGATTTCATATACCGTTTGCTATAGCCCACAACCTGGCTGTTTGTAGCTCGTCAAATTCCCTACCAAATTAAATAAAAAACATTGCTTTTGCATAAAGTTCATCCCACGTGTTACCTGCATATGTGTCTTCAACTGGTCTTACTTTACCTCTGTCAACGATCTCTAGCAATTTCTCAACCTGAAAGATGAATTCCACTTGATACTTCCATAGCTGAAAATTACCTCCATCAAATTTTTGTATACTGAAAAGCTCCATTCAATCCATATTTTACCTTTTCAAAAAAATGGTTCAAATGGCTCTGAGCACTATGGGACTTAACATCTGAGGTCATCCGTCCCCTATTACGTAGAACTACTTAAACCTAACTAAACTAAGGACATCACACACATCGATGCCCAAGCAGGATTCGAACCTGCGACCGTAGCGGTCGCGCGGTTCCAGACAAGCGCCTAGAACCGCTAGGCCACACCAGCCAGCTTTTACCTTTTCACTTTCCAAGTAAAAACCACGATGTAACTTAGTACACTTTGGAAACTTGAATGATGCAAAGAAATGAAACGTTACCCCATTAGAGATTTTCCTGGGCATATAACCTGTGGGACAGGCCGTAATTAAGTTATAACAGCATATGATGAATGAGAGTTACTTCTTAAATAAAACGAAGGCACTTAAACACAGAACATTTCCTTGTAAAGACAATGCAAACATTTGCTAAGAAAAATAGACTGTGTGTTGCTCAGAAGTGGTAAATGTAACAATACATCAACATAGAAAGACATTATATCAAGACAAAAAGCTGGAATATGGAACAGAAGGTTGTTTATTGGGTTCAGACAAACAATTATGCAACATTTAAGAAATAAATAAAGGAACTGTTCTGTACCAGGCTTGCGTATAAACCTGTGGTATTTTCGAGCTTTTATGTACTTCACAGATAGTCATTTCACATTGTTATTTTTATATATTTAATTTCCTGTTTACTTTCAATTCTCTCTCTGTCACACACACACACACACACACACACACACACACACACAAACATATTTCTTGTGTATTCTGTGTTGAAAGGTGCAGAGCAAGTAAAATACAATGTTTACTGTATGTGCTTTAAAAATAGTGCTTAACATCTAAGACATTATATAAAAATAAAATATATCTGTAAGGTAGGTTGACTTAGCAACATATCATGTGTGTATGGTGTTTTTTTACTTTTTGTCTATGTATGTGTTTTATTTCATTCACATAAAGTTACAATAAAATTAAGATAAAAATCACAGCAGGTTATGGGCCCAGAGCAATAAGAAAATAGAAAAGCTAAAAATGGAAGGCATCAATAAGGAAGAAAAACAGTTAAACATGTTTCAAGAAAACGGTGAATTTCGTGATGTACAAGTGCTTAAAGATAGTAGTACATTCAGTCTGTGGGATGTTGAAATTAGAATATTATTTAGTACGTAAGACCTGTGTGATATTGTGGATGGAACTGAAACACTGGAAAATTGCAAAACTTTAGAAAAATAGAAAAAAAAATGGACAACAAGGCAAAACATTTTATAATGAGAACAATTGATAAAAAGGTAAAGCCACATGTATTGTGTTGTGAAACTTCCAAGGCAGTGTATGATAAGCTAAAAGCAATTTATGAAAGAGATGCATCTCAAAGAACTCAGCAGTTGCTTCAAGAATTTTATAGTTCCAAGTACGATAAAACCAGAGACATAGTGGTAATATAAGTGCAGTACAGAATATAGTATTTGAACTGAATCGTCTCCAGTCAGAAAAGTTGACAGATGTTATGATCATACCCAAGATATTGTCTATTTTGCCAGATTACAAACACTTTTCTCCAGCATGGGATTCAGTGGTGAGAAGACTATAGAAAATCTGATTGCAAGGCTTATAAGAGAAGAGGAACGATTGTAAAACAATAATCAAGAAGAGAGTATTGCCTTTGATGTTGGGTTTAACAAAAATAAAATAAAAGATATAATTTGTAAAAATTGTGGTGGTCATCGAGATTTTGCAAGAGAATGCAAGAAGCCTATGAAGAAAGAACACTGTTCTATTTGCAAGGTGAATAATTGCAAAGAAGAAGAGTGTTACTTAAAAAATAAAAATAAAATTCAAGAACCAAAATTGAGATCTTTCATGCCCTGTCCTCCTTGGAAAAAGAACTAACGACAAAGAAGAAGATTGCTATTTTAAGAACAAAGACAGCAAAAGAATGTCATTTTGCACTTTTGAAGACATAGAAGAAGATCTAGTCACTCAAGAAAACAAGAAACAAGACACTGATGAAGAAAAGAAGATGGAAGACACTGCACATATTGCATATGAATGTAACAAAGGAAAGATTTCACAAGATGCCAATGAGGAGGAAGATATGGTCATGGTTGTTGATAGTGCATGTACAGGACATTTGTGTAATGAAGTGGACAAGTTAACAAATGTGAGACATTATGACAGTATTGTAAAAGTTGCCAAACAAGAGGGATCAATGAAAATACACTCCTGGAAATGGAAAAAAGAACACATTGACACCGGTGTGTCAGACCCACCATACTTGCTCCGGACACTGCGAGAGGGCTGTACAAGCAATGATCACACGCACGGCACAGCGGACACACCAGGAACCGCGGTGTTGGCCGTCGAATGGCGCTAGCTGCGCAGCATTTGTGCACCGCCGCCGTCAGTGTCAGCCAGTTTGCCGTGGCATACGGAGCTCCATCGCAGTCTTTAACACTGGTAGCATGCCGCGACAGCGTGGACTGAACCGTATGTGCAGTTGACGGACTTTGAGTGAGGGCGTATAGTGGGCATGCGGGAGGCCGGGTGGATGTACCGCCGAATTGCTCAACACGTGGGGCGTGAGGTCTCCACAGTACATCGATGTTGTCGCCAGTGGTCGGCGGAAGGTGCACGTGCCCGTCGACCTGGGACCGGACCGCAGCGACGCACGGATGCACGCCAAGACCGTAGGATCCTACGCAGTGCCGTAGGGGACCGCACCGCCACTTCCCAGCAAATTAGGGACACTGTTGCTCCTGGGGTATCGGCGAGGACCATTCGCAACCGTCTCCATGAAGCTGGGCTACGGTCCCGCACACCGTTAGGCCGTCTTCCACTCACGCCCCAACATCGTGCAGCCCGCCTCCAGTGGTGTCGCGACAGGCGTGAATGGAGGGACGAATGGAGACGTGTCGTCTTCAGCGATGAGAGTCGCTTCTGCCTTGGTGCCAATGATGGTCGTATGCGTGTTTGGCGCCGTGCAGGTGAGCGCCACAATCAGGACTGCATACGACCGAGGCACACAGGGCCAACACCCGGCATCATGGTGTGGGGAGCGATCCCCTACACTGGCCGTACACCACTGGTGATCGTCGAGGGGACACTGAATAGTGCACGGTACATCCAAACCGTCATCGAACCCATCGTTCTATCATTCCTAGACCGGCAAGGGAACTTGCTGTTCCAACAGGACAATGCACGTCCGCATGTATCCCGTGCCACCCAACGTGCTCTAGAAGGTGTAAGTCAACTACCCTGGCCAGCAAGATCTCCGGATCTGTCCCCCATTGAGCATGTTTGGGACTGGATGAAGCGTCGTCTCACGCGGTCTGCACGTCCAGCACGAACGCTGGTCCAACTGAGGCGCCAGGTGGAAATGGCATGGCAAGCCGTTCCACAGGACTACATCCAGCATCTCTACGATCGTCTCCATGGGAGAATAGCAGCCTGCATTGCTGCGAAAGGTGGATATACACAGTACTAGTGCCGACATTGTGCATGCTCTGTTGCCTGTGTCTATGTGCCTGTGGTTCTGTCAGTGTGATCATGTGATGTATCTGACCCCAGGAATGTGTCAATAAAGTTTCCCCTTCCTGGGACAATGAATTCACGGTGTTCTTATTTCAATTTTCAGGAGTGTAGTTGCAACAGGAAACTTCATAGGAGATAACTGTGTTCTAAAAGATGTCATGTTTGTTCCTGAACTGAGCAGAAATCTGATGTCTGTAAGGGCAATCACTGAAAAAGATTGTACAGTTGTATTTACTAAACATTCTGTTCAAATCTATAAAGGTGAATACCTGTTTGAAAGGACAAAAAACAAGAAACGGGTTGTGTGAAGTGAACATTTAGTCTGTAATGCAATCACTACTGAAATAAGAAGAAAAACGAGAATGGCATAAGAAACTGGGTCATCCAGGCATAAGCTGTACTTCAAAGATCCAGAGAATGTGTGAAGGAGTTCCCAATAGTTTATGCTCAGCAGAACAATTGTGCAAAGCTTATGTGAGAGCTAAATTAACAAGAAAACCATTTTATACTGTGAAAGAAATAGCAACAAGACCTCTTGAAATCGTACATACTGATATCTATGGAGAGGTAGAACCCCCAACATTTAATGGATATAGGTACTACGTGACAGTGTTAGATGATTTCACTCATATCTGTGTAACCTACTGGTTAAGATATAAGTCAGAGGCTGAAAGATTCATAAGAAAATATGTGTTAGAAAGTGAAAGTAAGTTCAATACAAAAGTGTCAAAAATAAGATCTGATAAAGGTGGTGTATACACCAGCTGTGAGTTTAAGAATTGGTGTGAAGGAAAAGGAATTGTGCTAGACTATAGTATTCCTTATAGCCCTCAACTCAATGGGAAAGCAGAGAGACTAAATCTGATAATAATGAACAAAGCAAGAGCTATGATATTTGATAGCAAACTAAAGAAAGAGCTATGAGGAGACGCAGTGGTCACAGCTACATACTTAATCAATAGAAGCCCAACTATGAATCAAAGTGCCACACCTGCAGAGAAGTGGTTTGGGAAAATATCAGATCTGTCAAGACTGGATCAAGAGTTTTTGTCAAAAATTTAGGCTATTTGAAGAAAGTATATGTAAGATGTAATGCATACATTTTTGTTGGTTATGCATCCAATGGCTACAGACTGCTTGAAGCAGAAAGAAGAAATATTGTTGTGTCAAGAGATGTTGAATTTATAGCAGAAAGTGACAAAAGAAACTCTACAGAAAAATCTTGTTATTGGTGAACCATCAAATGATACTAGCAATCAAGACCATGAAATTCAAGGAGAAGAATATCAAGAAGTAATAACATGTAATGGTGACATAAGAAACTACAAACTTAGGAAAAGAACTAGTTTGAAAATAAACTGTAAAGTATAATGATTATGAAACAGCTTTACTTACCTATGAAGAATGTAAGAGTGGTCCAGAAAAAGAAAATTGGCTAAAAGCAATTGAAGAAGAAAAGAGAACAGAATGAAACATGAAAGTTGGTTAATCCAGAGGAAGTAAAAACGAAAGAAATCTTGACAAGCAAATGGATCTTTAAAGTAAAAAATGATGGATGATATAAGGCTAGACTAGTTAGCAGAGGTTGTCAACAAGAAAGGATATAGATTTCAAGGAATTATTCAGTCCAGCAGTAGATATATGTTCATTGAGAGTGTCGATTGGGCTGGCAGCAGAGAAAAGTTTCCGTATGAGAGTGTTTGATTTCAAAACAGCATTTATCTATGCTAAACTGGATGAAGAAATTTTTATGGAGATACCTGAAGAATACAAAGAAGCTGGAAAAATCTGTGTTTTGAAGAAAGCTCTGTATGGACTTAAACAGGCCCCATCCAGATGGAATAAAACGTTGACAGATTTCCTAAAATCAGAAGGACTAATTAGATTAGATTTACTTGTTCCATATATCATGAATACGAAACTTCGTAATTATGTGGAAAGTGTCAGCTTAATAAAAGGTGTCTATACAAGATATTACATTACACAAAATATTACATGACACTCATTTTTTGTGGGGGTTGGGAAATTACCCACTTACTATATCCAAAAATTCATCTAATGAGTAGAAGGAGCTGCCATTAAGAATTTTTTTTTAATTTCCTTTTAAAAGCTGTATGCCTATCTGTCAGATATTTGATGCTATTAGGTAAGTGTGGCAGCATAATTTACCCCCTTCTGAGCCAAAGTTAGATTTAACCTTGAGCAGTGAAGATCATCCTTTCTCCCATTGTTGTAGCCTTGTACACTGCTATTACTTTTGAATTCGTTTGGATTGTTAATAACAAATTTCATAAGTGAATATATATATTGTGAGGGTACAGTGAACATTTCTAGCTCTTTAAATAAGTGTCTGCAGGATGATCTTTGATAAGCTCCAGCAATTATTCGGATTACACCCTTTTGTGCTATGAACACTCTTTTACTCAATGATGAGTTACCCCACAATATGATGCCATACGAAAGCAGAGAATGAGAATAGGCGTGGTAAGCTAATTTACTCAGATGTATATTGCCAAAATTTGCAGTGACCCTAATACCATAAGTAGCTGAACTCAAATGTTTCAGCAGATCTGCAGTGTGTTTTTTCCAGTTCAACCCCTCATCAATGGATACACCTAGAAATTCTAAATATTCTACCTTAGCTACCGATTTCTGATCGAAGTCTATATTTAGCAGTGGTGTCATTCCATTTACTGTGTGGAACTGTATATACTGTGTTTTGTCAAAGTTTAATGAGAGCCAATTTGCAGAAAACCACTTAATGATTTTCTGAAAAACATCATTTACAATTTCACCATTTAATTCTTGTCTGTTGGGTGTGATAGCTATACTTGTATCATCGGCAAAAAGTACCAGCTTTGCATCTTTGTGAATATAGAAATCAGATCAGTGCATATTTAAAGATGCAACTGAAGAAATGTACATGGCTATACATCTTGATGATGGAATCATAATAGGAAAAGACTTGGAGAAAAATGAAAATATACTACAGAAACTTAAGAAGAAATTTGAAATGGTTGTGGTAGAAAATCCAGATATGTACTTAGGGATACAAATAATGAAGACAGAGGATGGAATATTTTTACACCAAGAACAGTATGCAAAGAAAGTACTAGAAAATTCAATATGACTGACTGTAAGGCCATGAAGACTCCATTAGTTCCAGAGAGAAAGACAAATTAAGAAAATAAAAAAAAGAAGACACTGAATTTGCATGAAACTTCCTGGCAGATTAAAACTGTGTGCCCGACCGAGACTCGAACTCGGGACCTTTGCCTTTCGCGGGCAAGTGCTCTACAATCTGAGTTACCGAAGCACGACTCACGCCCGGTACTCACAGCTTTACTTCTGCCAGTATCTCGTCTCCTACCTTCCAAACTTTACAGAAGCTCTCCTGCGAACCTTGCAGAACTAGCACTCCTGAAAGAAAGGATATTGTTGAGACATGGCTTAGCCACAGCCTGAGGGTTCTTTCCAGAATGAGATTTTCACTCTGCAGCGGAGTGTGCGCTGATATGAAACTTCCAGGCAGATTAAAACTGTGTGCCCGACCGAGACTCGAACTCGGGACCTTTGCCTTTTGCGGGCAAGTGCTCTACCATCTGAGCTACCGAAGCACGACTCACGCCCGGTACTCACAAGTGTATTGGGCGTGAGTCGTGCTTCGGTAGCTCAGATGGTAGAGCGCTTGCCCGCGAAAGGCGAATGTCCGGAGTTCGAGTCTCGGTCGGGCACACATTTTTAATCTGCCAGGAAGTTTCATATCACCGTACACTCCGCTGCAGAGTGAAAATCTCATTCTGGAAACACTGAATTTGCATATTTGTCATGTAAAACCAGACCAGATCTTGGATTTACAGTAAATTATGAGAGCCAGAAGACCCCAAGAAAAGGGATTACAAAAATGTAAAAAGAACTCTTAGATATCTACAAGGTTCCAAGAATTAAGGTCTTTTCTATAAGACAAAAGAAAGTGAAGAAGATGACAGTATTCACCTAAATGTTTATTGTGATGCCGATTATGCACAAGATTTAAGAGACAGCAAAAGCACAAGTGCGTGCATAGTTCTTTATAATGGTGTTCCCATTAGTTGGTGTTCCAAGAAGCAAAGTGTGATAGCTACTTCATCAACTGAAGCAGAATACATTTCAGCAGCAGAATGCACCAAAGAAATAAAACACATCAAAACCCTAATACAAGAGTTAACCAGAAGAAAAGTAAAAATCATTCTTCATGTAGAGAATCAAAAGTGCTATCCAAATGATCAAATGAGGACAGTTGGTTAGATGAAGCAAACATATAGATGTAAAATTTCACTATGTTAGCGAACAATACAAAGAAAGTTTGTTCGAGATAAAATATTCTAATATGGAAGAACAATTAGCAGACATACTGACCAAAGCTCTACAAAGATCAAAGTTTGAGAAATTTAGAAATGCTATTATGAAACAGTTATCATGACTGTGTGATAACTAAATTTGTGACACTTCGGATTTAGAGTCATTAAAAACAAACGTACTTTAAGGGGAGAAGTTGAAAGGTGTGGAGCAAGTAAAATACAATGTTTACTATGTGTGCTTTACAAAAAAAGAATACTGCTTAACTTCTAAGATTTTATATAAAAATAAAATATATCTGTTAGGTAGTTTGACATAGCAACATATCGTGTGTGTATAGTGTTTTTCTTACTTTGTGTCTATGTATGTGTGTTATTACATTCACATGAAGTTATAATAAAATTAAGATAAAAATCACAGCATTCTGCAAAATGTTTTTGAATGCAACACAAAACTGTTTCTTCGTGTTACATAGTACCATATGGGAAGTTTATTTCAGTTTAAAAAAGAAAACAAATTGACTATAAATTATGCAGGTGTGAGATTTATTCTAATTGCTACCAGAACAGCACAGTATAGTATATCAAAGTATTCATACAACACCAACTTTTTCTCCTTTCAAGTACTTCTCTTTGCATCTGCAGCAGCTACAGTAATTCTAGATTGCATTTTTGAATAAACAAATGGTGTAAAACACAACAAATACGCATAATATTACAAATTTCGAACTATGTCGCAAGTGCAAACAAATAGCGTCATTTTGACTTCACGTTACACTCGCAGTATAATGTTGCCACTGCCTTCATGAACTCAAGGCCGTAGCACATCTTTGATTACGTCACGATTTGACCAGCAGTGAAGCATCATTTTCGTAATCAGACGTAAATTAAATTTGACTGACTTGAATGTATTTTGTGACAGAAAGTTAACCACGACTTATATGGTTTTGCGTTACCAATATTTTGAAATACTGTTAAATGTTTTACATTGGAAATTAATAACATAAACTAACAATGACAATATTTTACAGCACAATGTTTGTCATACACAGGATACATGCATATTACTATTAATTACTATGAAATTAGTTTCTGTGTTAGTTTACGATTGTATGTTGCTTATACAGCATGTATGTTGCTTATACAGCATGTCCCCATTAAAGAGAAATGGCAAAATGCACATGACAAACTATGTAGGACATCAGATAAAAGACAACATGTCAAAAATGTAATTTTTTTTAGGAAAGGCTAATAAGATTTTAGTTGCATCGCTATAGCACAAATCTGTCTTAAATTATTCTAGTAGCTTGCTAACAGGATTATGTACATCTTTATTACACATGTACTCCACAGATAAATGTTTTGAGTAGGTAGATATTAACATAAACAAAATCAAAAAGACATGTTACACATATATACTCACAGCTGCTATGTACTTACA